>NC_031966.2:20273064-20555564 GCF_001858045.2 Oreochromis niloticus
CGCGGCCAAAGTGATGCGGGAGGACCTGGGCGGGTACTTGAAAAAGCTTGCCGACCTGGAGCGCATGCAGGACGGGCTGGTGAAGGAGAATCTGGACCTGAAGGAGCTGTGCCTGGTCCTGGAAGAGGAGTGTGTGAGCAGGAGTGACTCCAGTCCAGGAGGGTCCACCGAGCTGAATCTGCCCTGCATGGTGGCCCGGGACCTGGGAGATGGGAGCTCAAGCACAGGCAGCGTGGGAAGCCCAGACCAGCTTCACCTGGTGTGCTCACCTGATGACTGATGGCAGGGGTGTGTCAGCAGCTGAGGACTGGAGGGAGACACAGGTGCTCTGTCAGATAGTACAAATTAATCTGGAGGATTAAAAAAAACAAAACAAGCATTAGGGCTTTCTGAATGCTGCAAAGATTTGTGTGCCACTAGACTTGAGACTCTTTCCACATTTCAGGACTTTACAAAGACATTTAATAGATGTTTGCCAGATGATAACATGTCTAAATTTTACAGTGTTTTTTCTAAAGATTCTCCTGAAAATTCTCCTTTTTCAGTGGTCTGTTGTTGAGAAAAAAAAAATGGGACCAACAAACTGGGTCACATATGTAAATTTATCTCATGCACTGGATTAGCCTACACTGGTAGAAGCCTTTTTCTCAATTGCACTGGACAGCGTTATCTTGGATCTTGAAAACGCAGATCTAAAGATTTATTTCAATCCAGTTTCGAGCCATATTTAGTCCTCTGAATTCCAATAGCACTGAAACAAAGGAAACTATTTGATAATTGCTTTTTTTGCTAATGACGTGTAATATTTTATGCACTCTCGCTTCCTCAGGACAGGATTGGAGTGCCATGTGTGCATGATGATTGTCACCATTTGTAACAAAGCCTGTGAAGCAGCCTGACATGAAGGCCCTTTAGGTTTCCTGAGGGGTGGGGCCACTGAGCATAATGTAACACGTGCAGACTTACACACTCACTTTGGATCAGGCATGGTAGATGTTGTTGGACCTCACGCAGAGCTGAACTGAAAAAAAGTTCTGTCACTATTTTTAAAATTCAACTGGAAAACTCTTTGTATCAAACTGGAAGGTCTACGAGTTTTGGTTGATTTTTATTCTGTTTAAGCCGAGCTGTTTAAATTCTTTTTTTTTCTTCTTTTCTTTGTTTTTTAATGAAGTTGTTGCTGAATTAGCATAAGATTTCTTAGCTTCTTCTTCTGTAACTCATGCTTTGTATTTAATCTGTAACATTAGGAGCAAGCTTAACTTCGAACCTTCTTTAATCTTGATTTGTCTGTATTAACTAGCTTTACTAACCAGTTTCAGTTTAAACCATAGCACCTGGATTACAAGAGGTTTATTTTGTTGTTAGCTGTTTATTGGTGGGCTATGCTCGTAGTGCACTGAAAAGCTTTAAATACAGTGGCTATGACACTCAGTGGCTGTTCTGACCTTTCTTTGTGTGTTTGCCTTGCCGAAAACATGCATTTAACATGACACACACGACAAATTGATTTCTGCATTTGTTCTGACCTTCGTGTCTGAACCAACTGCGCTTGATTGATGCTGCCTTCATGTCACACTGACTGACTTTATGGATATTCATCAGTTTTATTTTTGGAGCCCTATTTGCACAGTCTGGAGAGCTGATGGGGGTGGAGGGGGGTGATGCTTTTACCCACTTAGTGATGCACAGACGTCCTTTGACAGCAGCGTACATACAGATTTTTCCTCCCTCGTGCGCTCCAGCTCTCAATCTGACTCTTGTTCCATCTCCGCCTCTCTACCTCACTCATCCCATTTTAGCAATCCAATGTTCTCTGAGCCGTGTATGTATTAGCAAGAGATTCACTTCATTTTAGGGTAACAGAGGCCACAGTGTTGAGAGTGGAGGGTCAGAGAGCGGCCAGCAGAGTTTGTCAGCGCATGGTGCAGTAATCAAACTCTCTTACTGGCTGCCACTAATGATTAATTCAGTATTTATTACTGTGTCAGGTATTTTCTAAATTAAATTAACTGATATGAAGTATGGCCTCAACACCCAGAGACAAAGGGTAATGTCTTCAAAGTATTGGATTTTTTCTGATCAACACTCCGAAGATGTTAAGCTCAAAGACCACAGAAACCTGGAGAATCTGCAGTCCAGGGGCAGAGCCAGGCAGTGGTCTGGGGTGGTTTTGTCCCCAGAACCAAAAATGAAGCTTGTTGGGGGGGGGGGGGGGGGGGGGGGGGGGGGGGTCTTCGCACATACTCATAGGAGTTAAGAAGTAATCAGACACAGTTGGGTATAATTTTAACAATGAATTAATGTTTATCAACAGTTAAAAAATAATTAAATTAACAACCGTTACAGATTTCTTTTAAAATAATTTAAAATGTGACTATATATGAGTCTTCACAGTGTACATGTCTACATGTGTGAAAACCTATTTCTGCCACTTAAAAAATAATAAATAAATAAACAATTTCTTCATTTATAAGTAAAAATGCTGTGTTATTACCTCAAAAATTTGAGATGACATTTTGAGACAATAAACCAAAATTTTGTCTTCGGATGGCAGAAAAATGTCGATGGTGGAAAGAAGCAACTCAAAAATTTTAGTTTTGACCTAAAGACAACTTTTCATCGGTTTGTGTTTCATCCCAGGCTAAGTAAAAAAAAAATGTGTATAAAAACTGTCTGACTCCATCACTGCTGCGCCTGGAGAATATTCAGCATTACTGCTCAATTAAAAATAAATTACTAGAACATTAAACTTCAATCAGGCAACTGATCAATGAGTCGAATCCTCGTTTCAGTCGCGTTGTCATGTCTCATTTACATTTCTGAATCTTTTTCACACATTTCAAACGATCCAGACAATTGACTCTGAGCAATCTGCCGTTTTTCAGATGATTTTCAGTCACAGTCTCTTGCTTATTTTGCCAATAACTGCACACCATTTCTCTTTGCACACACCTTTGTTCTTTATTGTCTGTTTTTTTAAACAAAGACAAAAGTAAGGCACTGCCCTCCAAACAGTTCATTTCAAGAGAAAACATAAACAGTACCAAAAAATATATTATATTCTCCATAATAAATATGTGATTATATCATTTATAATAACTCCTATGGCCCAGCCTTAGTGGTCAGTAATTTGTATAAAGATAATATTAGGGTTCTGAAAGGTTCCACACATAATATGGACCTGTTAGTTTAAGCTCTTCGTTTCCCTTTTTGAGGACTTTAACAACACACTGTAACAATGTAGTAACTTATCAAAGGGAACATTTTAATGTATTATATCTAATAATATATGATTAAATGGAGTTATCACAGTTATGTCTACAAAGTTTGTATAATTAGAGAATATAGTCTGCATGCAGTGCTTTTGCAATAAACCTCAAAAACACTCATTCTTATTTTATAACTCTGAAAATTAGAAATATAAAGACTTTATATTCATATAAAAACTACAAAAAGTGTAACATTCATCTTCTAATAATGCCACAGATTTGCATATTATCTAAGAAAAGCATCAACTTTCTAAAGAAATCGAGCAGCTGCACGTTGCTCGTTTCGAAATGATAAGAGCCGTCGTTTTCACTTCCATCACATTTCCTTGACATCCTTTATCGCATGCACTGTGACTGCGCTGAAATCAAGCTTAGTGTATTGCCAGGAAGGCAGGGCCGTCGATCACAGTGAGAGGATGGTTGGTGAATGCAGGGAGTGATCCGACTGGTCACCGCTGCTGCTGCTGCGGCGATGAGCTATCCCACAGGGCTGTGGGGCCTGAGACTGCTGGACACTTCCCTGGTGTGATGTAACGTGGGATGTGCTGGGGGCACTGGTGTCTAAAGAGGCAGAGGGGTAGGTGAAAACTGTGCCAGCTGTGAAGGACATGATAGAGGGCGTGGAGAGAACTGGGGTGTGGAGTGACTCTGATTCAGTAGCAGCAGCAGAGGCGGTTGATGTTACAGGCTTTGTGGGGATAGTTATCCTTGGTCTGGGCTTCTCCAGCTTTATGGGTGGTTTGATTGAGGGTCCAGGATTGCAGGAGTCCGCTGGCTCTAGTTTGATGGCTCCCAAAGAGGAAATGGATGGACCTGAGTCAGAATCCGAATCAGAGTCCTCTATTTTGCAAATGGGTCGGTGAGCTTCCAAGACCAGTTCAAGCTTCTCTTTCTCCTTTTGTAGTTCAGCTATTTCCTTCTGCAAGCGGGACTTTTCATCCTCCAGCATGTCCGTCTCCTACAGCAGGAGAAAGACAGAGTTAGATTCATTCATGCCTGACTGAGACAGACACCTTATATTTGGAGTAATATTATATTAATGATCACTCACAGTTTCCAGGGACTCTGTCAGCTCCCGTCTCCGATTGCGACACTTTGCTGCTGCCAGTTTATTCCTCTCCCTTCTTACTCTGCGCCTTTCGACTTCTTCCTGAGATAACTGAAGAGGAGAAGAAAGATTATTACAAAACACAAAGGCGACCTAAACTCCTGAACTGGATTAATCTGGCTTGTTTTAGGCAAACAGCTAATTTCAAAACATCACATGCACAGTGAAATTCCACCACAGGCAGCATGACACAGGTGAAATACTCCCACCACGTGTCCACACTGAGTCATCACAGTCATGGCAGCTGCAGGATTGAAAAGCGTCTGCGCTTTTGTGCCTTTGTAACACCCAAACTCTGACTTCATCCAACATTCTACTGAATAATTGCAGTTAATCCAACATTTCCCGCCCTTTCGGGAGGATGAGTCACGCTCAGACCCCTACAGTGACTCAGGTGTGAGTCACAGAACATGACTTGCCCCTATGAGTCACATGACAGTCCACTTCCTGTTCAATGAAATTACAACTTTATGACGAGGATGTGTGCCAGCGCGTGGCTGGGGAAACGTACAGAATTATACTGTGTGTTGGAAGTCAAATGTAAAGTTACTTTGAATGGGGTGATGTTTCTATAGTAAGAAAAAGCTGAAAATCACCTGTTAATTTTACTGTCAACAAAAACTCACAGTGGAAAAAAGGAGAGTACGACAGTGTGTGTTTAACTCCAGAGCTGAGAAAAAGATTTAAAAAACATATCTTTATATTTTCTTCCTATTTCTCCATACATCTAGAGGAAGTGGCACTATTGTGTCACAGAGAATTACAGGATATTACGCACTGATTACACAAAAGTGATTGAGCCACACTCCACACCTCAGCATCCACACCACATTCCCTCGAGGGAGAAAGCAACTTCCAAGAGGGCTCATTCACTTGTCTCTTAATGGAAAAACAAAAAACCCACAATCATTTGAGAGCTATGTGCTTACATGTTCATCATTCCTGCGCCTTGTTGAAGACGGACTGTTTGCAGAAGCTCTTATGACCCCTGGTCTGAGAAGGTGAGAGTGGGAAGGTGGTGGAACCAGCGGCCTCGCCCCTGGGTGGACTGGGTAAGGAGGTACTGGTGATCGCGAAGGGCCTGGTGGATGCATGAGCGAGGGCTGGACAAGCCACTGGAGGTCCTGGTTGCTTGTGATGGCATTGAGGCTGGGGATAAACTGACTGGACCCTGGCATTGTAAACTTCTAGGGAAAAAAGAAAAACAGTTCAAAAGAAGAAGAGTTTATATAATAAAATATTCACGATAAGTAACAAATGCTGGATAAAAAGTGTAAACTAATATTATTGTGTAACTATTATATAACCATTATTATTAAATATTATTATTTCTGATCTATTACCTGTACAACTAAACTAAATTGCAATATGATGATTTAACAGCTTTAAATTTTTATTCTTTAATGTTAGCTAGAACATTTTTAATTATTTCTCAAAACTTTAACCGTATTGTTCTTATTTGACCCCTAACCTTTTACCCAGTTCAGTCAGTGACAGCACACCTACCTGCTCCTGTTGTGTGGCTGAAGTGCTGGTGTTTCCAAGGGAAGCAGAGTTTGTCCCAGAGGTGCCTGTGTACGGTGGGTTGCCTCTTTCTTGACTCCCAAAGTTTCGATACATCCTCTCTTTCTCAGTGAAAAGAAAACTGAATCCAGCTGTGGCTATATAGTCTTCAGTTCTCACGAAACTAAGTGGTTGAGTCTTGTGTTTTAATTCAAATAGGGGGCAAGCCCACCGACGTGCGTATTCGGTAGAGTCCAAAGAAGTCTTGATGGGGGAGCGAGGAAAGAAATATCTCCTTGTTTTTTCCCCAGTCGTCCAAAAACCTTCGAAAACAACTTTCAGCGCTCGCGGTAGTCCTCAGTCGTACATCCAGGATCGGAAGTCTGGGAATGATCGTGAGGTTGTAAACTCTTTAAGCAGCAGTATATGCGCACCACGCCCCTATGTACTTACGGGAAATAGTGTTGTCTGGAACCTCTCACGAAATTCTCCACGTGTCGTGACGTCATTTACCATATTTGGTGAGAGTTTCCTCCAGAGACTAGTACAGGGATTCCTCTCAAAGACAGCCCACACCTCGTGCTCTGAAACTGGCACTGTAGTGATTTCTCTTATCTGGAGGAGGCTTAAAGCACTGGGTACACTTTATAACTGAAAGCCAAAGCACGGAGACTCTTTGTTTATACTGCAGTGAAATTTGTACATGTTATCAGTACAAGGATAACCAGTTAAGATAAGGGTTGGAGTTTAAAAAAAAAAAAACCACACACACACAAACAAAAAACAGGGGTTTCTCCCACTTGAAAAAAACACTGATCTATTTTTATTGATGCGCACCTCTATTTCCAGGGCTTATGGGAAGTTTAAGACATTTCTTCTTAGAAAAAAACATGAAACAGTGACTAAAAGTACCAGTGTGACGTAACTCCCCGCCTTATCTCCATTAGAGATAGGCTAAGGAGCAGGTGGTTCTTGTATACCTCTTGGTAATTTTCTTGGGCTGGGAGATCATGTCTCATCAGCTTGCTTGGGAACACCTCACTGTTGCCCCAGAAAAGCTAGAGGTGGCTGTGGAGAGGTCTGACCCAGTGACATGGACAACCAGGAAAACACTAATGAATAGGCGGATTAAATCAGTTCAGCCTGCTGCTACTGATGGTGGTGTAATGACGTGGGTGATATTTTCTAAGTGAACATCATATAAACACCACAGTATACCTGAGTGTTGTTGCTGACCAAGTCTATCCCCTCCCTGATCAACGTACTCATCTTCTGATGGCTTCTTCAAGCAGAATAATGCACCTCATCACAAAGCTCAAATCACCACAAATTATTCTTCTGAAAATGAGTTCACTGTATTCAAATGGTTTCCCCAGTCAGCAGATCTGAATCCAATAGAGCACCTTTGGGATGTGGTGGAACAGGAGATTAATAAAACCGTTTTATCATTAAACTCAATGTAAATTAATACTTGCACTTTATTTTTTCTGTAATGATCTCTCAGATTTCTTTTGTTTAAGATAATTTAATTTGATTTTACACTTTTTTCATTGATGTTTTTTTGTTTTTATATGCTATGTACTACTCTATTTCCACTTGTACAATTTGAGTTGTTACACCTCACGGGGATTCAAACAGCACATTTTTCAACTGAAATTATCCTTGAAGATAGATTAGACAAGTTTCTAGAAGTTATTTGAACATAATTTAAGCATATTCAGTAACAGTTTAAGTATACTACCTAAAAAATAACCCTAACAAAAAAAAAAAAATCACAACGACAGAAACCTTTACACAACAAGGGTAAACCCTACTGCTGTCATCATAATAACATACAACTGTAAGCTATATATTTTCTGATGAGTAAAACACATTTTTATATTTTATATATAAATCTATTTGAAATGTGTCATGTATCCTATGGGGTTAGTTGGCGGCACTTTTTTGGCTGCCACTCTCACTTTTCTAACCACATCAGTGTGCATGCATGCTTGTGGATATGAGTCAGTCAAACGGCAAAAAACTGCTTGCTTACTTACTTCACCACACATTTCAACTGCTGTTTCTTACTGACAAGGATAATATAGTAGGAAACAGCTTAACAGACTGTATAGAGGGCCTGGACAGTCTCCTAGACGCCATAGAGGAGGTGGGTGAGAAGAGGACGTTAGCCAAGCTAAGCCCCCCTCCCCCTCCTCCTCCCCCTGCATGACACTGTGGAGGCCCTGAGCAGCTCCTTTAGCAGTAGACTGTTACAGCCCACACCACTTTATGCACAAATATTAAAAAAAAATAATAATACTAACTTTGGTGTATTTTACTTTAAATAGCAACTATCTGTCCATAGTATTGTATTTTTTTTAACTATTTTCTTTTCTATTTTTATTTTCTAATCTATCTTTAATTCACTTTTTCTTCCTGGCCCTTGTGCTGCTGTCACAAATGAACTTCTCCAGTGTGGGATCAAATAAAGTCTATGTCTATCTCTAGCTAGTAAAGATTCAAAAAATACATGCTGTAGATCTGGTAAACGTAGCATGTCCTAGCAGCTGCTGACCTTGCAGTCCCTGGGGACAGAGTTCCTGGCTGCTGACTGTTGCATCAGTTTCTCATATTACCAGTGCTTGCTCCAGGATCAGTATTTTTCAAGGTTAATTCCAAAGACAGATAGCTGTCTACTTGAAAAGGTGTGTTTTGGGGAGGAAAAAGAAAATGTATGCGTGTGTTTCTGTGACCAAGAGAAAAAGAGTGAGAGAAAGACACTGAACATTGAACTTTGGATTCAAATTTCATTTTACCAACAAAGTCTGTGAAAAGCTGAAACTGCCCCGGGGCAAGACATTTTACAGATTCAATACCTGTTGCTCAATGACACATTTCAATGAGCGTAGTGTTTCAGATTTTTGCAACTACACCCCGTAATAATAAACACATGGTATCATATGGGACAGTAGGATAAAGGTGAGCGTCACATGACTAAAGCTTCCGGAATGCAGTGATGACACACCTGCAGTAACTCTGTTGGGACATGCCACAACTTGTCTTCACTTTTTTTTCTCCGTGATTACACCTTCATTCGTCAGCTGGAAGTTGTTGTTTTTGTTTTTTTTTTGATCAAGACAAGTCTGGTTTATTTATGAAATAGATAAACATCAGTGTAAAGAAGGGAAGTAGTGCTTTAATGTTACATTTTTTTTATTCTGAGTGTGAGTGAAACCTGTTGGTTTCTGTTTTACTCACCTTTTTCCCTCTAAAAGTTAGGGGCAAGGGGGGAAGAGGGGGGAAGTGTAGATTCCATTTCAATTTACTCATCCTGAAAAAAAAACATTATCCACACCCACCCACCCACACACACATCCCACATACGTGCTTCACAAAGTGTAACGCTACTGTCATGCCATTTTAATTTATTTGACAGTGCCAGCCACTGTCAGTACTGTCTCAGGTCTCAAATTAAGATGTAACTGGATATAAATATAACACTAATGCAAATTTCTTGCTGTGAAAATAGTTAGGAATATTCTTTTTTTCTGTGTTATAAGCCTGAAATTTTAACTAGAAAATCAAAAAATTATATTTAAAGTACAAAACGACTAAATACTACTGATAGTTGGTAAGAAAGCTGATAAGAGGTATGAAATCGATGGCTATGTAGCAAATATAATTAACTATTAAAAGATTAAGGACTACTGGCAAACAAATGTTCTGTTAGCGAAACTAAAAGTATGTTGGTGCAGCTGATCCAAGTGGAAAAATATCTAACCCCTCGATCCGGAAATGTCAGTTATGCTGCCCTGGAGCAGAAGGAGGGCTTTTGGACTTTTGTTTTTTTGTCCTTAAGAATGGATTACATGACAGAAGAGTTCCTGTCATGTAACAGAGATGTATCACTTTTAAGACATTTCATTCTGTTCATTATCAGTTTTCTATGACTCAACAGTTTATTATTAGAAATTCATCATACACTTAAACCTTTTTGCACAAAAAGAAAGACAAACAATTTGGAGTTTGTTTGTTTTTTAAGCCTATTAGGAGATCAAACCCATTTAGGATCAAATTAGGCTATATGTTGCCCAGGAACTAAGGAGTTTGATGCGCCTAGTTTTGGGTGAAGGGTGTCAAACCTTTCACCTGCCATGGGATATAAAGCAGGCCACTTAATGTTTTTAGAAAATGAGAAAACTGCAGATGAGGAAGGCTTAAAATTTGGGGCTTTTCACTGTATTTTGTTTTAAGAGAATGGTTCAAATAATTCATGTTCAAACCTCTCAATGATGAATGATTTGGAGGTATTTTTGACAAAGAAAAGAGGTTATTACGTGATAGTTTTAGTGATGCAGCCCACTTAGCAGCTGCTAGACTAAAAGTTAAAAACAAATAATTTTGAAGAATCTAAAATACAATAAATCACAATTTTCCTAATATCAGCCCAAGTGCAATTTGAAAAACCCCAACAAATGTTTCTCTTGCATTTAATCAGATCATCTTAATAAGTGAGTAACTAATAGCCATAAAGCAATGACTCAGTTTATAGTAGTGATGCTACTGAAACTGCTCCAAAAATTCCCAACAACCAAACAACCACGTCTGACACATCAGAAATGAAGTATAACAAATACCTGTACATATATTTTAGTCACAGTAGTCAGTGGCTTCTTCACTGAATATACCAGGCTACTGTTCTGAAAACAGGATTAAAATAATTGTTTATAACAAATATGTCTTGGAAAAGCAGCTCTGGGGTAAATTAAACACATTATAAAGGCTAGTGTTTATTTATTTATTTAAAAAATATTTCAGGCTATTTGCATTTAATATCTCCATGAATTGGGATTCGATACTTTTACCTATTTTGCATATCTCTTACTGAAACATAGATGAAACAAATACAACCAACATTTTCTAAACACATAAAAATACCTGGCCTAATAAACCCTGATGAATTAGGTTAACCTTTTACTTGGTTTATTTATGCTGAATTGTGTTTATTACACTATTTCAACAGATAGTAGAACAAATTATCTAAGTGAATTCATCTTTTAATGAATACAAATGTGTAGGTGGCTGGCAATCCATTAAGTCATTAGCATCACATCTTTTGATGGAAAGGTTTTATTAGGTTTTGAAAGGAAAAGTGATGAGATTAAATGCAAATAGAAAGTGGGTGATACAGTTTCTCCCTTAGTTACCCAGTCTCTTTCTTTCATCCTGTATCAGCATGTATAGTTTTGAGTGTGGTTTTCTTTGCATTTCCGTTTAATCATGCAAAGGTCTTAAGTCACCCATTATTTCCTCATATTTTGTTAGGAAAGTATATAATAGGTGCAGCGATTTATTTTCAACACCAAAAACATAGATGGAATTACAGTATAAAAGGGAAAAATAGAGTTTGTACAAATGTAATGAGCTTGAAAGTCAATATTTTGTATGACAACAACACAGCTTCTTGAAGAAATTCAAAGCTCTTCTTCAGATGTCGGTTGCCTTTTGTT
Source organism: Oreochromis niloticus (assembly GCF_001858045.2). Lineage (NCBI taxonomy): Eukaryota > Metazoa > Chordata > Actinopteri > Cichliformes > Cichlidae > Oreochromis > Oreochromis niloticus. The sequence continues at coordinate 20,284,440 of NC_031966.2, forward strand.
CTTTTCTCCATGAAGATGATCCCAAACGGCTTCAATGATGCTGCGTTCTGATTTGGATCCATAACTCAATAGAAAATGCTTGTAGCAATTTTCAGTCCAGTTCTTGTGTAATTAGGCATATCTCAGCCTTTTCTCTCTTTCATTTCCTCCTAACAGCCACCCTTTCACTGAGACGATTTGCTTTGGTGATGACTCAACTGAAAATCTCAGGTCTCAGGTACTGTATCAGGTCTTTGCTGGATTTTATTTTGTGTTTCTCAAGGACATTATTTTTGGATACTGTTCATCTACTCTAGATAATTTTCTTTGTTTTTTCCTGTTTTGTCCTCCACTCCAGTTTCCTCAGATTATTTTAAGGATGGCACTGCACACCATGAAGAGATATGCCAAATTTTCAGCTAATAGTATTTTGGGAATCACCTTGCTGGTGCAAAAAAAAAAAAAAAAAAATGTTTTATGCCTGCCAAACTGTGATATATTTGGGATATATTTTCGTAGATTTAGTTCAGAGGTTCTGGACTCAAGATCAGAGATGGGGAGTAACACGTAATCCAATTACTTTTTTCACGTAACGAGTAATGTAAGGGATTACTATTGCAAAAAAAGTCATTAGATTACTGTTACTTTCCCGTAAGCCCGCTGCGTTACTGCCTTACTAAACCGTCGTGATGAAACGGTCTCGTGACAATGACGTAAGCGCGTGAAATGTCCGTGGCAGCAACAGATGTGTGTAGATAAACAATGGATACCATGGAGTAAGGGAGAGAGTACGACCATGCAGCGTTTAAAGCGTGGACGTACTTACATTACTTTGAGTTTGATTCCGTAAAAAGTACTCTGGAAAGAAAAGTTCTTTCTACAGCGAAAAATTAAACTTCAAATCCGAGCAAGCCGCCACGGGAATGTGAAATTCACAGAGAAACCCCCGGATCCCTCTGACCGCTGTGGCACCGGGCGATCCTCCACCCGCCCCACTCCTGTTAAACGGGTCAAAATAGATTTAAGAGCGACAGGACTTAGTGCCGCTAAATCTTTGATTTTATTTTTTTGCTGTGTTTTACTTGCATCTATTTGAAAGAGCGAGTGTAAACACAAAACAATATTTTATTTTATATGCTGGAATATGCAGAAAATAGGTTTAAATGTTAAAAAATGTCAAAGACAGTTGCATATAATTTATTTTTTGTTTAATGTGTTCAAATATAAAAGATTAAAACTAATAAAACAAAGAGAGGCTTTCCATTTGATTAAATTTTATATGATGGATTATGCATAAAAATGGAATTGGGCTGAAAGGTCTATTGCTTTATTACGTATTCAGGTTGTGTATCATGTTTTTTAAAAGTAACTAAGTAACTAATTACTTTTGAAAATTAGTAATCAGTAACGGGATTACTTTTTGGAAAAGCAATCGGTAATTAGTAACTATTTACTTTTTTCAAGTAACTTGACCAACACTGCTTTATATATATATACATATATATAGCCTATATATAAAGAAGGACGGCTGGCTCAAGACTTTTGCACAGTATTGTACTTTTTACTCCACTGCAGGTTCCGTTTGCTTATTTTGCATTATTCAGATTTTTAAGCTGTTGCTTCCTGAAAGTATATCAACATAAGACGGAAAAGAAACACTCTAGTACTCGTATTATGAGCTGTGTGTTGTGCTGTGTACTCTGCCTTGTGCTTACACCGTTTCTGCCACGCAGGCACACTGAGGTCCACCAACCGCAGTGGATGGGTGGGATCAGCAGTCACTGATAGCCACGTAGCTAGCTACCAACGTTAGCTGTGTAGGTAAGTGCTCTTATCCTCACAATTTTTCTTTAAAAATTAAAACAATATATTATCCCCCAGACCAGACAGACTATTTGGACATGTTTAACGCTACTGCTGGAGCTTCTTATATCGGCTCCCTTGTTCTGCCTAGTTTGAGCTAAAAAGAGGATGTTGTTAACTTAGCTACTTTGGCTAGGTAGCATCTGGTTAACATTAAGTGGAAGCAACAGTAAGTATGTGTTAGCAGCGTACCTAGCAGGTGTTAGAGAAACGCTAGTCCCTTGTAACATTTAGGGTGTTAACCCAATGTCAGCATTAACGTTAGCGTAATGCATAGAGATTTAATGCTAAGTAAGCAGAACTGCTGCTAACGTGTCATTGTCTTTATTTCAAGCTAACGTCAGCGAGTGTTACAATGGACTTGCCACATCATGGGTACCGAGCAAGTAAGTGAATCACCATGGATTGTTCTATCTGCAAAATTTTCTCAAATATCATCACTTCCTATTTTTTTCTGGTCACACAGGGTTCACCAAACTCAGCTGGTTGAGTCACATAATCAAACATGCCAGTTTATTAGGTACACTTACGTATCTTGATGTAGGTTTTAACTGTTATGTGATCGCATAGTGCAATATACGATTATACACTCACCGGCCACTTTTTTTTTTAGGTCCGCTTTGCTAGTACGGTTTTGCTGGCGGAACTGGCTCAATTCTGCGTGGCACAGATTCAACAAGGTGCTGGAAACAGTCCTTACAGAGTTTGCTCCATGTTGATATGATATCATCGCACAGTTAGTGCAGATTTGTTGAGTGCACATCCAGGACACTCTGTTTGTAAAAAGATGGACATGGTCAGGAACAGTGCTTACTTTAAACAATGATGAGTTGGCACCAAGGGGCCCAAAGTGTACTCAGAAAATATCATCACCACCAGCACGAACCATTAATACAATGTAGGATGGAGCCATGGTTCATTTTATTTAGACCATATTCAGATACTGCCATGAGAATAGCACATATCTTGTTGTGCACTTATAGATGGAGGGTTGTTTATCTTGGTAAGTGGTGTTTTGAGTTACTGTTGCCTTCCTGTGAGCATTAAGCCATTCGGCCAGTCATGTCTGACATCAACAAAGCAATTTCACCCAGACAATTGCTGCTAACTGGATATTTACCCTTTTTTCAGACCATTCTTTGTCAACCCTAGAGATGGCTGTGTGAAAATCCCACTACATAAGCAGCTTCTGAAATAGCCAGACATGCCCAACTGACACAAACAGCCATGACATCTTCAAAGTCACTTAAATTCCCCATTTATTCTTATGCTAAGTTGAACATTAACAGGTTTTCTTGACCATGTGTACATGCCTAAATACATTTAGTTCCTGCTACTTGATAAACTGATAAAATATTTCAGTTAACAAGCAGTTGAACAGATGTACCTAACAAAATGGCTGGTATAATTGCTTTGACGTAAGAGTATCATGCAAGGCAAATTAAACCCAAAACAGGAAATTGCTGTAGGTGGGATTTTCTGTAGAAAAAAAGGTGAGGAACACTGGTGTGCCTTGAAGCAATCCTGGTGTATATCAGGAAATTTGCATCAACAAATCATTATTACTGGAGCTGCGGAAAAAGTAATGAATTACATTTATGGTTATTAGTGTACGTCAAAGGTCGGGTAAAGCAAAAAGGATCTCTTTGTTGTGTGGACATAACCACACAAAACCAACTCAAGACATTGAAAATTACTGAAAGACTTACCTGTCTCTACCTGTCTGGCTTCAGCTGAACCAGGCATGTCAGTGGGCCTCGGCCTAAGTGCGTCATTTGTTGGGAGAAGTTAATTACTGTTTAGAAAAATACTTCCTTCTGAAAAAGAGCAGAGGATGTTAACCATATACAGAAAGAACATTTGTTGGATTGTGTGAAAATGCCTAATGAGGTTGTGGATCTAAGTTGGATACTAGTGGAGCTTAACACAAAGCAAAAAAATAAATAACTAAAGGTGTCATGCCCAGAGTGCTTTTGGCTTGTTCTTTAATGTTCCTTAGGGAAAAGATGTTCCCAATTCCTCTTGTGTACCTTACTACTAACTAGGTTTAAATATTGGAGGACTTTGAGGGTCACTGGGAAATTAATATTTTAAACAGGCACTTGTATTTTTTTTTAAATAGATTTTCACTTATTAAGCTCCTTGTTATATTTAGATACTCTTTTACTGTATTTCATTTCCCTTCTTTCTATTAAATTTGACTTTAATTTTTAACTTATTGGGCTGTTTTTTGCCACATATGACTTTTTATTTTATTAAGCCCTTCTTATTTTAAGCTATTTTCTTATAGGTTGTGTTTTAATGTTTTGGCTGCTGTAAAACAATAATCCTGTTTTGTTTTTTTTTCTTTTTTCTTTTTTTTAAATGAGGAAAGGATATCTTTTCTTATTAATTAATCATGTGTTATCTTGCACTCCACTAAAATGTCTCTCTTGCTTTGAGAAGTACTAAATTGTGATCTCATTAACTTATTATAGTGGATTTCACTGTCAAGTGGTTAATAAGTGGCATCCCTGAATGTTTCAGTCAGTTAAATATTAATGTTGTCATACTCTCCGTTTACCCTCCTGTGTCCATTTTTCCACAGCTAAGCCGAGAGCTCGTGCAGCCCCCCCCGCTGGTGACTCCGTCCTGTTTGAAGACACTAGCTCAGCAGCTCCTGCAATGAACAGTCAGGGGTATTACACTTCTGGGTACAATATGGGAGAACCCTCAAATGACATGCAAGGAGGTGGTGGAATGAACAACCTCTTTGCTGACCCCATGGCCAATGCTGCGATGATGTACGGCTCCTCCTTAGCCAACCAGGGGAAGGATATGGTAAACAAAGAGGTGAGTCTCCTATTTGGGGCCGTTTGAGACATAGCACCAAATGTGACTGAATGGAAGATAGGGTGCTAACCAAGAGACTTGTAATTAAGATCAAGATCTGGACTGGTAAATGGTCCAGCTTTAAAGCTGCCACACATTTTTCTCTGTAGTTTTTATTTTTTGCTATTTATTAATTTGATCTTCTCTCTTTTGCACCTTTGCTGGGTTATTTGTTTTGCCATATTTTATTTAATTTTATTAAATTATTGTACTTTATTTAAGCTCTTCTGGTATAGGTTGTGTTCAGTGTTTTGGCATCTATAACACAGTAACTCCCATGTCTGGGATCTTTTAGGACATTGGTTCTAAGTAGGACTAGAGTATCTTAAATACAGCATTTTCCTTTTCAGCAGGGACAGAACTAATGCACTCTCCCGTGTAGATGGTTATTTTTGTGCTGTTTTGTTTATTTGTTCCCTAAAGTGTTTCCTGCTGTTGTTCATAAGTTCATAATGTATTTCCCACCAACCCACACGAGCACAGAGATGAGTTATTTTCATTGACACAGGGGTAATGTTTCCTGCTTTCCAGCTACTCTCCTGGACTCTGAAACATTCTGGTGTTAGTCATACCCAAAGCCATTTCACGGTTGAAACTTTAATGTGTTGGGGTTGCCATTTTAAATGACACGTTTTCCATCAACTAGACTATTTTCTGCTCTGCTTTTTAATATTAAATAAGAGTTGATGATTGTCTTAACAATTTGGGGGGAAAGAACAATTTAAAAACATGCAGTATGTCAATAATGAAGATGTTGTTTTACTGGTTTGGCAGCTTTGATGCACAACATGCCAAAATGATGCATAATGCTGAGAAAAGGAGCAACCTCTTGTAAAAATGATTATGACTCAACCGTATTTATTAGTTTTGGCAGACTTTCTTGTCTGTTTTTGTTAATATTTGCATTTCCTCTGCCTTTCAGATCAGCAGATTCATGTCTGTGAACAAGCTGAAATACTTCTTTGCTGTCGACACCAGATATGTACTGAAGAAACTTATGATCCTCATGTTCCCTTATACACATCAGGTAATCTGAGTCTTCTCAGAGTCAACATAGGGAGACTACATGACATTTATCAAACTTAAGACATTTTCTCTGATATGTTTTGAAACACATATCAGACACTTTATCACTTCTGCAGCTTCGTTTTTGAACATTATTATGCTGTGACTACTTGTTTGGGTATAAAGACACACTGAGCTCATTCAGTTCCTGCACAGTGTAACTTACTCTGATTGTAAATGTGACACCACTCCAAACAATATGTGCCTTGGTAATATGCAGATGTTCCTTAAAAGACCAGGATCACATTGTATTTACAGTTAACTGCTATGCAGTGGTTATAAGCTGCTCAAATTCAACAATAGACAACGCGTATTATATGTGTAGCCAAATTCCTTTTGTCTCTGTTTTCATAAACTGTTTAAAAAACAAAATGGGACACCACTGCTCTGAGTCACGCAAACATCCAACACCCGAGACACAAGAACTGTAGCTCATTTTCAGGTTATTCCATATAGAGTGCCCTCTAAAAACATACGTACACAGACTGGTAATTCCATTTGTGTTCACAGACACACATTATCTGTTTGTTTTTCATGATGGTCAACATGAATTGAAATTGATATATTTTGGAAAGAAGCTTGTGTCTGCAATACGTATATCAGCTTTTATGTGTCACCCTGACAACCACAAAAAGTTTTAAAAGATATGGCAACCAGTGTTTTTGAACCCAGAGCTTTTTATGAACCTAACCAAGTTGTTGTCCATGAACAAACCTAATTGAATCGTTTACAATGCTAAACCTAAAATCGTCATTTTGAATTAAGAATGTGCTAAAAATAATCCTAAGGAAACATAAAATGCCATCATGTCTATTACTGGAAATTAACTTTTTGTTTAGAGAGGCAAAATGGTTCACTCCATCAGTCTATCCAATGCAAATATGGACATGAGTCAGCACAAGTGAAACTGGACAGATGAAAAAGGTATTTAAGAGATCAAATGCAAGGCTGGGAAAACGCTATTCATGTGCATGAATCAGTAGACTAGAAGTCCTTACTATGATAAAGACTAGAAGTCTCTTGCACAGTTAGAACCTTTTTTGGGGGGGTTCACTGCAACAACACAAAGGTATCTCAATTTGGCTGTTATAAACCAAAAGATTTGGCTTTTGGGGTTATGGCATTTCCATAAAAATTTCCATTCACGAGTCTTTGAGTGTATTGTCTCTACTTTTTAATATCTGTGGTTAACAGCAGATTAAAGTTCACTTTGGACATCATCCTGCTGCTGCAAATACTGAGCTAAAACTGGCCTACTACTGCTCGATTGTCAATTTAAAAAAAGCTGCAGCGCTCTGCTTTCCTTGTAATTAAAACAAGCTGATTTGGACCCGAATTTTTTTGTTCTCTGAGGGTGATTCATGTCATATTTGTGTTTTGTATTTGTTTCTTGGCAGGATTGGGAAGTTCGTTATCATCGTGACACTCCACTGACTCCAAGACAGGATGTGAATGCATCAGACCTTTACATACCAAGTCAGTTTCATGTACACACAAAATCATTCCAGGCATAATGTTTTGGGATGTTTGTGTAACATATTAAGTGGGGGGATTTTTTGTGTGTGTGTTTTTTTTAATCCTTTAGCAATGGCTTTTATCACCTACATTTTACTCGCTGGAATGGCTCTTGGCATTCAAAAAAGGTGACTAATCTTTCTTCCACTCATTTGTTTTATGACTCACAGGGAATCTGTGTATGTGAGACAAGCCAAATGTTGACTTTGTGTGCAGGTTCAGTCCAGAGGTCCTCGGCCTGTGTGCCAGCACTGCCCTCGTGTGGGTCATCATCGAGGTCTTGGTGATGTTGCTGAGTTTATATCTGCTGACAGTACACACCGACCTCTCCACCTTTGATCTCATCGCCTACAGTGGATACAAATATGTTGGGTAAATAAATCACAGATGCACATATATTTGCAAAATGATTCTTTATTATTTAGAAATTATTTGCGAAAGCTCCTCCCAGTCATGTATTGTTTTTAAATAAATCATGCTGAATTTACTGAGGGAATGTGTCTGTTTATGTCTTCGTCCAGAATGATCTTCACAGTGTTGTGTGGCTTGCTGTTTGGAAGTGATGGCTATTTTGTGGCGCTTGCCTGGTCCTCCTTTGCTCTCATGTTCTTCATTGTGAGTATTTTCAGTCTGTATTGACAGTATCCTTCAAATCTAAAGTTTATAAGTTTGATGGACTGTAGTATTTACATTTCGTCAGTCTAAATCAGGTGTGTTTAATTCATTTCCTGGGCCAGACTGTAAAGTGAGTCACACTGCTACACCTATTGTCTGATAATCATCAAGAAAAAAATGCCCTTTCTTTCATTTCTTGTTCCTCTTTCCTGTGTTATTTAATTGTCTCTTACTTCACCGATACTTAGGCACAAAAGACAGTACAGGAAGTTCAAATTTTGTGCGCTCTCGTGCCGTTTTCTAATTTTGCAAAGCCGTGCAGTGGGCTGAATAAAATTCCAGGCAGACTGCCTAACAAGCAGAAGAGCCCCGGTTCAACCCCAGGAGGAGGCAAAAATCCCATTGGGGTTACATCAGGAAGGGCATCCGGCATAAAAACTGCCAAATTAAACATGCAGAGCTTACCCGCTATGGTGACCGCTGTGAAGAAGAAACCAACTACGTAGAAGGAGTAGCTTCTTTTTCTCACACTTTTAAAAATGAGAATGATAAATGGTAAAGAATCATGCTCCTTTTTAAAAATATTTTCAAAGTTATGTTTTTATTGTTTAACTCACTAAAACTACAATTAATGGAAAAAAGGAAACAATACCCAAAAAAGGCAAGAAAAAGCAGATTAGTAACCAACATTTACATTCATGCAGCATGTGTACACATCCATATATTTTTCAGATATTTGTTGTTTTTCCAGTTTATCATGTGATGGGTTGTTTACTTTAGTGGCACACCGATTGTACAGCTCTGGCTCTATACTGATGTTTGAAATAATAATAGCTGGTGCCAGTTTAGCCTTATTGGGTCGAGCAGGTGACCGCATGCTGCAAGGCTCAATACAGCAGCCCAGCTTCAAGTCTAATCTGGGACCTTTTGCTGCATGTCATCCCCTTCTCATGTTAAATGTTGAATGAGTAGTAGTAGTAGCAAAGACTTAAAGTATGGGAACAGCTGATGCGGAGAGACAGTCAGCAGAAACTCATTAAAGATACTATCAGTTTGCATAAAGGTTAAAGCTGCTATCAGACATCGGTAAGTATGTTTTTGACGTGCTGTTAGACACAGACTGAATATCCGTTTCCCCTCTGCTTTCAAACTATGTACTTCTAAAGATTTCTTTCTTCCACAGGTTCGCTCTCTGAAAATGAAGATCCTCCCCTCGTTGTCCTCGGACTCTATGGGAATGGGATCGAATGCCAAACCTCAGCTCCGTCTTTATATCACTGTGGCATCGGCGCTCTTTCAGCCAATCATTATTTACTGGTTAACCTCTCACTTGGTCAGGTGACTGTGAGGTGTTCAGTAGCCTATAGTCCAGGAGTAGTGGACCCCAAAAAATGTGGTTGTGAGTGTTTGTATACCTGCCTTTATACGCTCTTTTGTCATTAAACTCAAAGCATACGTAGATGGTGTTGAGTGCAGCGTGCACTGAGCTTGTTGTTGATTTAACAAGAAAGTGTGAAATGGAAATTGTCTCGTCCACCGTAACTGTACAGAACTCTGACAGATGCTTATTTTTCGCCACCTAACCTTGAACAAAAGGGCTTTCACTGAGAGATTTGCTTAATCAGAACCGATATGGTTCAGATCTACTTTTGTATGAAGGCTCGCAACATGCTTCTCAGTATTGACGTTGCACACATGATTCCAGTAACATATTTTGTTTCAACGGTAATGCTGCTGCATTATCTCCCTTTCTTCTGAATCCTGGATTTTATTTATCTACATTTGACAAAGCACGACAATGTTTGGATTTTTCTAGAAAAAATAAATATATTTAGCTTTGTGTACTGAATTCAGACTGCTTCTTTTTGCTTTTTGCTTCTTTTTGCTTCAGGTCATAACAGTATAAATGCAATGTAAGGTGTAATAGCCTACATTTAGAATTCATTCATTTTACTAGAGGTGAAATTAACCTTCATTAACTCAAATATGCACTTGACTATAATGGTGTTACTTGAATTGTACTCAAGTATTTTGTATCAGCTGCGGTGGCATCGACTTGGTAAAGAAGTGAGCAGCTGAAGGAAATTGCCTTCTCTTTCCATTTAGTGCTAATTAGACCTTACAGCAATTAGTTTTACCTTAAACCGAGTGTTTGGTTAACATTTGCAAACGCAAAACATCCAAACCTGCATTTGGAAAATTGCTGCTAAGACATTAATGCATAAATTAATAATTACACATGATTTAGCGTGTTATATAACAATAAACCTAACTAATGTTGTTTGAACCACAAATTTCTGAGATATCCTCAGTATGTTAAAAGTTCAGAGCACTGTTATTCTGCCCGTCCAAAACATGGAGACAACAAGTAACGTAATATAATGTTATTGTTGGCATTAGATTCAGATTTATTTGTCCTTTTGGAAATACCATTTGTGCCTTTTATCAAATGTAATCACAGTAGAGACCTCACAATTACCAACAATCAAGACATAAATGGCAAGAAAGTTCTGCCGTAACATCACTAAAAAGCAAACGACGATGTGTAAGTGACACCCATATCACACTACATCATATGCTCTCACCTGGATTTGTTCTATACAGTTATACTACAAGTCCCCTGGGCACAAGATGTTGGCAGAGGTTGGACCGTGTACCTCCATGCTAATGGTAGTAAGGTGAATCCACCATGAACAGGCTGTAATGGATCTCTGAGGATGTCTCACCTGTTTTTCAGTACTCATGATTCCCAAAGTTGTTAACATCCAATCTTACAGCCCATGTTTACAATCTTATTGAGTTTGTAATTATTAACTATAAAAAATAAATACCAGTCAATAAAACATAAAGCTAGAATGATTTCTACAAATGAATGATAAAAAAGAACCAGTGTACCGTGCCTCTTACCCTAAGACAGCTGGGATAGGCTCCAGCGACCCTGAAAAGGAGAAGCGGATGGATGGATGGATGGATGGATGGATGGATTTCCTGTTTAATGTGTTATATATTGGTGTAGTATGGTAGGTTATAAGGGATGGTTTTGTCAGTAAGAAACCTGTAAAACATCCACTTTTCAGACTTTTGGCTCCTGATGTTCAGACTCTTATTATATGACTCATCTGTAACCACAAAATACAGTCAGGAGTTTAAAATGTATGTCCTTCTACTCTGTAATTTTCACGTGTTTCAAAGCCATCCTGTGGGCCGGACTGGACACTTTAGCGAGCCATTTCTGGCCCCAGGACCGTATGTTTAATATCCCTTGTCTGCCGGCTGTGGCTGGTGTCAGACCAAATGTTGTGGGAACGCGCCCGGATACGCGCACCCTGCACAGCGTCCTTATGGTGTCCATGGAAACCACGGACCGCCACAGAGAGCGGAGTGAAAGGTGTCCGAATGAAAGTCTACTTCTGAACATCAGGATTTCACCTTTAACTTTTTTTTTTAACGACATCGACATTTAAGAGGAGGCAGTTCCCACCATAGTCCCTGCTTTGGTGATTTGGTGAGTAACTAGTTTATATTATACGTTTGAAAGACTAGCTAACAGCGCCGAGCGGGTCACCTGTGAGGGGGGAAAAGGCGGCTTTCTACAATAGCTAAATGAAACTTTATATTGTTCCGCCATTTCCCTGCTGAACTGCTTTGTAGAACCATGTGGCTTCACACACAAACCTCCAGAGCCTTATAAGTGTAGATTAGATATGCTATAAATGTCTTATTGGCCTTGGTTTTCTTTTGTTTTGTTTTTTTAATGTTTAATAAGCCTGGTCATGGTCAGTAGACTACGATGAGCAGTAACTTTCTCTGGGACCTGCACTTGTCCTCTGACTTCGTTTGCCTTTATTAAACTGGAGCAGTAGGAGTGGACTTTGGACGTTTAGTGGATGCTCATCAGAGGGGAACGGGTGGCAAACATTTACCTGCTATGGAGTTCTTATTTTTCCAGCATTTTCAATCTTTTTTTTGTTTGTGTGTGTGGTGATCTAGTATGTTTGGCAGTTAAAGTCAGGTATATTATACCTGAAAACAATAAACAACAACTTACAAATACAGGTACAGTCCTTGCTGTTCCTGCCTGTCCTGGAAGTAATTTGTATCTTGATGACTTCATCTTTCCTCGTTCTGATTCATTTCATCCTCATCTTTCAGCTGCATGACCCTGGAAGCTTCGCCCTGAGAGTGAGATGGAAAACAGCTCTCATACACTGCCACACTCGTGCCCCTCTCCCGCCACTATCAGAGGGCCTCTGCCGTTGTCCTCCTCACCCCAGCATACCTCCTCAAATGGTCCCATTTCACTGCCACTTTCGCCTATCTCTTTCCCGCCATCCCCAGCCTCATTTTCTCCAGCAACAGCAGAGTCTGTTCACTCCTGCTCCCCTCTTTCACACTTTACAGTGTCTCATTGCCTCGAAGGACAAAGCGTAGCTGACCAAGATGACCTGACCTGTCTCAGCTGGCTGCATCAGAGAGGGAATCTGCTGCCACTGCAGCCCCTCACCAAAATGACACCGCTGCCTCAGCAGGAGCCCTCCATGGCTTCCCAGCTTCTTCCCGCTGCTTTGTCCAAGCCGCCGTACTCCTTTAGCAGTCTGATTTTCATGGCAATAGAAGATTCGCCACAAAAGAGGCTTCCAGTGAAGGACATCTATGAATGGATTGTGAACAATTTCCCCTACTACAGGACGGCAACGGGTGGCTGGAGGAACTCTGTCAGACACAATCTGTCTCTGAGCAAGAGCTTCCGACGCATTCAGAGAGACAAGAGCCAGGTGGGTGCTTAAATAACAGAACAACACCAAACTCATTGATCTGAGTGAACTCCTCATTGAATCCAGATGGTCTGAATTCAAAACATTGGTTACAACTCCCGAAAATGACTTGTGCTGTGTTTTTGAAAACTAGCATCTGTTACATGGATTTGTTTGTTTGTTGCAGTCAGTGGGGAAGGGATCGCTGTGGTGTGTGTGTCCAGAGTACCGGCCAGCGCTCCTCGAAGTGCTCAGGAAGACCCACAGTTATCACAGCAACAACAGCAACCTGTTACACAAGCCTGCACTGTGAGTATCTGCAATAGGGATTTGTAAAAACTAGCTTTAGCGCCCCATGCTAAGGAACGGCCAGAAAATCCAAATTGTTCAACAAGAAATGAGTCACCCCTCTTTTCTTTATATTTTACTCTGAAAATGGGGAAATAGAGACAGAGATTTATTGGAATATGTGCAGACATACATGGAAATATGGGTACTTTTTAAGGCTTGAATGATTCATAGGTCAACGTAAAAATTCTTCTGAAAATGGTCAGGTACAAAACCTGGAGTGTGAGTGACTGAAAAGGCAGCCAACGTCCGAAGAAAAACTTTGAAAGACGTTCAGAAAGCTGAGGGAACTATTGGACAGGACTAATTTTAAAAATTACAGTAAATTCGGTTACATGGAAGCAAAATAAAGATTTGAGGGTGGCTCAATATTTTTGCACAATACGGTAGTTGATGTGTAAAGGATCTTCAGTTTTAAAAAGAAAAATATGCAAACATTTACAGGCATCGACCTCTCTTAAGGTTTTGCTGCCTTTCTAAGTAAGTTTTTAACGCGGTGCTGGTGAAACATTAAGGGGCTTCCACACAGGAAGTGACTCGCAGCAATGTGGTTTCCAGAGAAGTCAGTGACATTCAGTGACTTCGAGTGACGATGGTCCCAGGTTAAACCTTTCTCAACTCCTCTGGTCTCCACGTCATTGCAACTGAAGGTGATGCAAAATGCTGACTTTATTAAACTGAATATTTGGGTATTCCTTCACTATCTTTTGCCTTTTTTTTAAAATAAGCAAACATATTCACTGATATATTGCAGAAGTAGGATGAAATATCATCCATAGCTGTCGTCCTACATGCTATTTTTCTTTTAACACAGTATATTTCTCTGCTTACCCACCACATCAGTAAAATCTAATATGTGAATAGTGAAGGAGTGTTTCTAAATAATTTTAATGTCTCTCTTGCTGTGATGTGTGTTGTGCGCAGGTTGGAGGGAGAAAGCTACAAGATGCCTGCTGAGTGTGATTCGATGGAAATATCAGGTCAGGACCTACATACTGGACCCGGTATGAAATTGTTTCAGTCGTTTTATCGGCGGAGTAACAGCCCTCTGTGACACTTTTATCACCTGCAGCTTGTCTGTAGTTTTGCAGCTTTCCCAGCATGCATCATTGTTCCTGTGTTTGTGTTCTGTTCTCATGGAAACTGCCTTCCATTACCTTGGCAACCCGGCAATAGCCTGGCTTTTTATGAGTGCCCCCACCCCACCCCCTCCGTTTTATTTCCAAGCCTCTTTGCCACACGGGCCCACGTCCTCGCTAAAGAATCCCACAAGTGGTTGTTCAGCCAAGCTGCAGGAAGATGGGTTATTAATGTTAATGTTGTCTTTCTCATGCAGATCCCCTTTCTCACACCCTCCTCCTGTCCACCGCCGATAGTCCGATTTTAGCCGAAAACCCGCTGTGCCTTCTGACCCCGGATCATGAGGAGCTCGTCACCATGGAGTCTGTGGAATACCAGCAGGAGGAGGTGTGCGAAGACATGGAGAAGGACCCCCTGTCTGACAGCGGTTACATCGAGCTGCACTATTACGAGTCTCAGCAGTACCAGTACCTTGTGCTGCCGGACGACACCGAGCTCGACCTGGAGACCGTGGAGATCCTGCAGCTTGATGCCGAGGCCCAGGAGGCCGCCGGGTCACTGCTGGACCTCGCAGGCGGTGGATATTAGTTCAGATCCTCAAAGAAACCCTCCTGGTACGACAACACTGCCCTATAGCCTGTTTACTGCCCTGTAGTGATGTTACAGTATAGATCAAATTAACTGATGGAGTATCGTTCCACATAATTTCAGGCTTCCAGTACACAAGCTGAATATATCACCATAGCATCCCATCCAGCCTGAACAGAGCCTTCAAGGTGTAGAACTGAGACAAAAGTATTAAAAATTAAGTGATTCCACAGTGATTTTCTAACATGTTAACATCGTTCTCAGGGGTGGAAGGAGTGCTTCAAGCTCAATACAGAGTGCTGTTTCTCGACTGAGAAGTTTCCCATTTTCAGGGGTGACTAACACGCTGTTGAAATGTTCACGTTTAATGTACAGCGAACAGCACATTGACTCACTTCCACATCGTTACCAGTAAAATATGAATATGTGTTACCCTCTTTCACTTGTTCTAAGCGGTGACCGTCTTTTCTTTCTAAGAAAGTTTCTGTAGGACATTCAAAGTAAACTGTAGTTGACAGTCTTTGTTGTTTTCAGCAACACTGTTGCTTTGATAGTTGAAGAAAACAGATAAAAAAAATTATTTATAATGTAGCTATGATTTTAGATTGTACTTAAGAAGTACAGGGAAGCACTTCTCAGTTATAATAAGTACTTCAAATTTTATTTCTAATGGTTTTTAATGTCCATTATTTTCAAGATTATCTTTGCTTGAGTTTATTTTATTTGCACGATGTCTTCAATCAGGAACAGTTTGATTGACTCACTGCCATTTTAACCACTTTACATGTCGGTTACACTGAAATTCTCTTCATAAATTGTATGTATTTACAACAGTTTTGGGTTTTGTAATCTAATAAATAAAATCTGTGATGCCGTTCTTCTGAGCTGTGCATCGGTTGTTATAGTTTTGGTTTTATTTTGTTTTTAATGTTTGTTTTCCGCTTCAGTGAGTTTGCTTGGTTTGGTTTAGTTTGATTTGGTTAAATAAGTTTTTAATGATAATGTCAAAGTTATGATTTAAGAAATTCAGAATAGATTTGTACAGGACAAATAAAACATTTTGTGCAGCCAGTGCATTCACAGTTTTAATATGTGCACCGGTCCCTCTGTATACCGCACTGGACCCCTACATGTCTTCATGTGAGTGGTGGACATGTAGCTCTGTGGGCTAACGCCTGACCATCAGGCACTTGCCCCAAAATAGCTTAAGAACTATTCTACAATTATGGGACATTTTCTTTTCCAGCCATGAATTTGAAAATAGTCCATGCACAAAATACTAAACATACATTTGTTGTGTGCACCTGAGACAAAATGCGGACCCAGTTGTTGAAAAAGTTGTTCCAAAATATTATTTCAACTCCTCAAAAAAGGACATTTATCTTTTGGCCCAACTTCTTGATAACCAAATTACATGTCGTATATAACTGTTTCAATATTTTGTTTACGCTTACAATTATTTAGCTATCTTCAAGATCAACATATTTTAAAGAACAGTAATTATGAACTGCAAGTTATGTCTCACAACATATGTGCCATCCTGTGACCGAAACTTATGTAGCCTAGAAATGGAAGAGATAAAACAGTGAGCTGGCATGGTAAAGAGGAAGTGGCATGAACATCATGGGTAGACCAAAGGTCAGTTCTCTTTGACATATTTGCATTTTTCTTGACTTTTCTGATTATATAGAATGTGTCACTGTAACTAATGCAACCGTGTTACCCAATTTACCAGAAGAGGACAAATGAAAGGTTCCTTAATTTTTAAAAACTACGTTTATCCTTGACTTTCAGTCCATTACATCCCATCAGTTTTTTTCCTGAGAAAACACTAATACTACCACTATTGCCTTTGTAATAGTTTGAATTATTATATAAAAGATTGTATTTGAGCAAAGAGTTGTGACTCTTGAAAAGGTAGAATTCCAAATTTTCTTAAATTGATATAAATGAGGTTTTATTGGAAACTGAATAAGTATTTAGTAATGAAGTATGCTAATTAAATTGTCTACTTTTTTAGGTTCTGGGATATTAGTGAGATGCACCAAGCATCCACGACTGAAACACTTTTGATGCCTGAACTGTACAAATCGAATTTCTTTAAGGTTTAATATTTGTTTTTAACTGAAAATTATAACATAAAGGGTCTATTAGTCCACATTTTACATTGTTTAAAGCCCAAATGGGTTATGGGTTTATAGCTAAAAAAAAATCCATAAATAGAATAAAAAGGAGAAATAAAATAAAAGAGCCCAGTAAATACAAATGTGATTATAAATCAGTAGGCTGCTTGGCAAGTAAAAAACAAAGTAACTACAGGTACGAGGAAGGAACGTTTCCATCTGTATGTCATTGTGGTTGTTTTTTGTTTCTTCTCTAGTTAGTTTGACTGTTTGTTTAAAAATAATAATCTTGTTAGCTTTAAATGTTAATTTTCTGAGTCTATCGGCTTCAGGTTTGCTTTAAAATGCTGCTGGATATGTTTGGGTGTCTCTGTGTGATGAGTTTTACCTGGTGGCTTTATAGACAGTGATTGGCTGCACCGGGAGAGGGCGCAACAGCCACGGCTTACTTAACGCAGACACACATATGTGACAATGAAAAACAACCCAAACAAAACAAAACAAAGCCCTTTTGCAAACCTGCTGTGTCTGTTCAGTTTCCTCTGCGCAAATCCTTAGGCTATTATTTGTATAAACGCAAAACACCCGGGACTGTTTTACATTACCTGTCTGGTAGTTCCGTATTCGTAACTTGACGGTAAAAACTACATTTCCCAGAGCTGTTAGACATTTGGCTAGTTGGGACGTGTAGTTCATAGAGATACTGGAGCGCCGGCAGAGAAACCTGTTGTAAAACTACATTTCCCTTGTGGCATTTCGCAGGCTGGAGGCAGGAAGTGTGTGGAAGTTTGTTGATGGAAAAAAGTTCTAATGGTTATTTTCATGCCAGTGTAAAAAGTTACGTTTCTCTGGTTTGGCGACTCTCAGAAGACTGTGCCGAAGCTGTTTGGAGACACCAAAGGTAACATTAAATCACTAAACAGGAGCTAAAGAGCGCAGAAGCGTTTTTAAAAGCTAGTTTTAGATGTTTTAACACTTTTTTTTAGCTAACAACGGTAACGTATGTCAGCGTTTTGCTGGTGTTTGAAAGCTTGTAGCCACACAAGAATTTAGCTGCATCCGTTAACTTGTACGTTAGCTCAGTGACTGTGAGCTGTAGTTTGTTATTTAGCTTTTCGGAGAAGTTCAGGTCGATGTCAGTACAGTTCGGGTTAGCTGTGCTCTTCGCAGAGCTGTCAGTTCAGTGCTAATGTCATGTAGCTTCATAACAGATCAGTCTCGTACACTTAGTTTATCTCGTTTTTAGATTGCAAAGTGCAAGCAGATTTGGTCTGAAATGCATATTTTTTTCTGCTTGGTAGCATCAAGGCTTATGAACACAGTCACTGCAGAGAAATGGTTGGTATGCTGCTCCTCACCGCCACACCTTTGAGGTAGTGAGCATTAACCGAAAGCAGGCAGCTTTCTGGGTATTATAAGCTTGTATCCAGACACCTCCCTGTCTTACTCATCGCGGGAAAAGACATCCACCCTGCAAAATCAGCGACAGTGGAGTGTATTGAAACCATCAGGGGTAGCAGGGAAAGCATGCTTCAGGCAAAGCAGCGTGACACCCATAAGAGGAGCCCTCCGTCAGCTTCACACAGAGCCTGATATTGTCCCTGATGGAGGGACCAGTGCACGCCTGATTTCTGTCAGCAAGCCCAGGAAGCATAAGTGAAGTCTTAGTGAAGCTGGAGATGTCTGTTGTCATCATACATTCAGCTAATGATGAATGAAGCTTTCCTAATAGTTTTCTTGTGACCAACTTGAACAAATTTTTGAATGATTTCTTCTCTGGTGATAGGCAGACATAGGCGATATTTTCTCGTTAGCTTCTCTAGTTTGTTAGCACAAATGTCATAGGATTGTATCAGCATTGCACAAATATGTTGGCTGATTTTGTAACTCAGTACATCAGGTTTTTGTGGGCAAAATCTACAAAACGAGTGCAACAAAGAGCTGAAAGGCTTTAATGCAGTTTAGGTATTATTTATTTGTAAAGACAACTGAACCACTTTCCTGGCAAAAAGGAGAAGATTAAAAAACAAACCAAAAACATACAGAGGCCCAGAATATAAAAATCAGTTTATTACTACCCTCACTGACCACTTTATTACTGAGTTGGACCTTCTTTTTGGTCCCAGAGCTGTCTTAAATCTTCGTGGCATATCAAGATGCTCGAAACATTCCTCAGAGATTTTGGTCCATGTTGACATGATGGCACCACACGGTTACTGCAGATTTGTCCGCTGCCATAATGCGAATCTCCTGATTCATCCTAAAGGTGCTCTGTTGGCTTCAATATGGTGTGGAGGCCAAATATTTGAATATAATGGACTCATTGTCATATTCAGAAAACTTCTTTGAGATTATTTGAGCATTGTGACATGCTGCATCATCCTGCTGGAGGTGGCCATCAGAAGATGCATACACTGTGGTCATAAAGGGATGGGCATGGTCAGCAACAACACTCAGGAAGGCTGTGGCATTTAAGCAGTGCTCAGCTGGCCCTAAGGAGGGCAGACTATGCCAAGAAGATATCCCCCACAACATTACATCACTGCCACCAGCTAGAACTGTTAATTCAAATCATAATGGATCTGTGCTTTATTGGTGTTTATGCCAAATTCTGATCCTTCCATCCAAATTTTGCTGCAGAAATTGAGACTCATCATCAGCCCCGGCAAGATTCTTGAGCCAGTGTGAATTGTAGCCCCTGTTTCCTATTTATCTGCCGCAACCGGTTGGGGTGATGGCAGGACGACAAGACAAATTTATAGATGCTCTTCTGCATACCTTTGTCGTAACAAATGCTTATTACTGATGTCTTCCTGTCATTTCCAGACAGTCTTGTTTTTCTGCTCCAGCTTCACCAAGCACATTGCTGCTTACTGAATAGTTTCTCTTTTTCAGAAGATCTTTCAAATCATCTTCTGCAAACCCTACAGATGGTTATGTGGGAAAATCAGAGTACATCAGCAGTTTCTGAAATACTAAGAACAATTTAATGTTCCAAGTAGTATGATTGTTGCTATATAATAATGTTCAGCTAAGATGCACCAATCTATTGCCCAACATATTGGAGTATATCGTGCCATATTGCATGTGGCAGTGTGTTAGTAGGTGAATTTCATCTGTTGCTTCATGAGTTTTGCTCTGATTTACTGTTCAAGAATGGCATAGTATATGCTTGTTTTTTCTTTTTTTCAAGAAAAAAAGAAAAACATTCAATTATAAAAATTCATAATTAGTGTTGATTTTGTTTTGGTGTTTCTTTGTTTGTGATCTCGCACAGGGACCAGAACATCAAGAATAATGGGGAGCGAACCAGGCCCAGTTCAGATTGTCAATGTGTGTAAGGACGATCACTCTTTCACCTTGGAGCTCAATGCTTTGAGTCAGATCCTGCTGAACCCCAAGGTCCGAGACAAACGCGTGGTGGTGGTGTCAGTGGCCGGAGCCTTCAGGAAGGGGAAGAGCTTTCTGCTCGACTTCATGCTTCGATACATGCACAGACAGGTGAGACGTGCTGTAACCTGATCCTTCAGCGTGTCTCATCATCATATCTCTGTAAGATCAGCTAAAGTGCACTTCAGAGATCAGCTGAAGTGCACTTACAGTATCAGATGCTGGACTCTCATTGTGTGAAGCTAAGCTTCAGAGCAGGGTGCTAGAGATAGATTTTTGTCCTAAAGGTGTGATAACCTGTAGAATTAGTCCTGGTGTGTGGATTGCATGAGGACAGATGTGCCCCTCCCTGCTCTAACATGTGAACTAACTAGTTTACTGACTAGGAGTAAATGAGAATTTTGCCATGACCACTAAGGAGTAGAGTCTGTGAATGCCCTCTCTTAATTTCATTACTTTTATTCATTACTTTTACCATAGTGCCACCATCTGGCCTCACAACATGACTATTATGACATCTTTCAGTCACTGAACACTTTACACTCCACTGGGTACTTATTTGTTATGTAAATTATACAAAACAATTGGGATCTCCATTCATAATTCAGGGTATGGCTGAGTGAATAGCACTGAAGCTTTACCTGAAGGCCTCGGCTTTGCTGTGATGGGGGTTTAAAAGTGAAGTTTGCATTTCTGTGTTAGGACGAGGAGAAATGGATGGGTAACGATAACGAGCCTCTGACCGGGTTTTCTTGGAGAGGAGGGTCAGAACCAGAAACATCAGGCATCCAGCTGTGGAGCGAAGTTTTCCTTGTCCAAAAGAGCGATGGTGAAGAGGTACTCTAACATTTATGTGTGATTATTTGTTTTAAGAGAGTAAACATGTAAGCACTCAGATTTACTAATGGAATTCATATTGAAATATTGAGCTGATGTTCATTCATTGTTTTAGTTTTTCAGTGCCATAGTAATTTCTGGTCTCAGCCTTTCCTCTAACCTTTAGTCTGTGCTTATTACTTTATTACTCTAGCTGTAAAGGAATAAACGACATTTTGTAGGTTTGTATTTTATATTATTAAAAAGTGATGATTAAGTAACAAAGGTTTATAAATGCAGTGGACAGATCCCTGCATGCTGCAAGTGTCACTGCTACAAAGAGATGAGCTGGTTTCTGTTAGCCTCCAGCAAAGTTTAGAAGCAATCTTCTAAATTTAGACCAAGCGGTTCATCTGCCTACAGGCGTCTTTAGCTGCTTTTTCTGAAGGCAATTGTTCTGGGAGGATTTTTTTCCCCCTAACTGTCAAAACAGGTAATCTGGTGACTTTCTTATTGTCATTTTATTAATGTAAAAAAAATTGCGTTAAAGAAATTCTGCTTCTCTAAGATGGACTTTTATACCCTTGATGACCTTGACCTCAAGGTTAGAGGTCAGACATCCGTAAGCTGTATAATCATGTTTTGTTTCTAGATTCCTTGCATTCCTCATTTCTGCGTGTGGTGTCAGAGTATTTCAGTCATATCACAGATGAGTATAAAAGTTGAATGAATGAAAGCAAGGTTGGACGGTGGTTCAGATGCAGTAACTCATTAATACACGCATTTCAAACCTGTTTTAGAAATGTTTTTATGTCTAATTTCTCAACCATCGCCATATTTGGTCAGGTTACTGTGAAAGATCCCCTCAGTGTTATTTGTAAATTATTATTACTGCTAACTAGCTCGTCCAAAACCTTTTTATTCTATGTTTCACTTCTATCTGGCTCACTGCCCAGGTCCTCAATATCATGCAGAGTCTCTTATCTTGCAGTCAGATGCCCTCTAACTCCACTGTGTTGAACTGCGATGGTAGTTCTGCTCTCTGAACCGCTGCAAGCTGAACCAGCAGCTGGTGGAGAACTGCTTCATATGCCACTGCACTGAGCTTGATGAGGTTTCAGAGCGAAACTGGAGGCAGTCTAAAATCTGAAATCTGAGCACATGTCATAGCACGTGATTCCTACATTTACCCCATGTGGCGTATCTTCTCCCTCTCTGCTGCTGCAGGTGGCTGTGGTGTTGATGGACACTCAGGGAGCGTTTGACGACCAGTCCACTGTGAAGGACTGTGCCACCATCTTTGCCCTCAGCACTATGACCAGCTCCATACAGGTGACGATCTGCTCTGAGCATCACTAAATCAGTATTTTCTTGATACTGTTGTAAAGTGTGCCAACATGTTTTTGTCTTGTTTAGATCTACAATCTCTCACAGAACATCCAGGAGGACGACCTGCAGCAGTTACAGGTCAGTTTGGATTGGTGTTTGGAAAATCCCACCAAAGATTTTAAGCTCCATACGATTAAATCTAGTTAATGTTTAGACTTAGACTCTCACACATAATACTTTCCACGTGGTGCTGGCTCTGATATTGTATTAATTCATTCACAGCAGCTACTTTAAGGAGTCAACTTTTAAACAGTTTTGTTTGGTCTACTCTGTTATGCTCATGTGTTTTATTTCATACTTGAAGTTTTTCTGCATCTGATAGAAGTAATTTCACTGCCTAACATCAGTCATGCGCCACATTTTTGAATTTCACTGTTAATTTTCCATTATGGGCGTCGCCTCCTCCTCTTTCTCCTTGTAGCTGTTCACCGAGTATGGTCGTCTCGCCATGGATGAGATCTTTCAGAAGCCCTTTCAGGTATCAGAAACAAAGACAGTCAGTGATCTGTGTTTTTTGTTTTTTTTGTTCTCTTGTTCTCTAACACGTTCTCTCTCCTCCTGCAGTCTTTGATGTTTCTGATCAGGGACTGGAGCTTTCCCTACGAGTACAGCTATGGGTTCCAAGGCGGGAATCAATTCCTGGATAAACGGTTACAGGTACCAGCCACGTGTTGATGATTTGGCAGAGTATCATAAATGCACTGTGGCTGTGAATTTTTATGTAACTGATCTGAAATGATGAGTTTCAGCAGTGCTTGTTTGTTTTTTATTTGTTTGCTTGGTTGGTTGTTTTTTGTTTTTTTTTTAGGTTAAGGAGGCTCAACACGAGGAGCTGCAAACAGTCAGGGAGCACATTCGTTCATGCTTCACCAACATATCCTGCTTCCTCTTACCTCACCCTGGTTTAAAAGTTGCCACCAGTCCTGCCTTTAAGGGACAGCTCTGTGGTAAGGTCCTCAGGTTTTTGTGATATTTTTAGTTGGATGGCCTTCAGCAGAGTGCACTCCTGAGTTTAGATTTTTGTTTTTAATTTATTGTTATTTATTGTCAGATGTGGGTCCTGAGTTCAGAGACCAGCTGAAGATTTTGATTCCCAAACTGCTGCATCCAGACCGTCTGGTGGAGAAAGAAATAAATGGAAACAAAGTCACATGCAGCGGCCTGCTCGAGTTTTTCAAGGTGAGATCACAATCAGATATTTACAGGCCTTTTTCTTTTAGTTCATTGGCTAGAAATGTTAAACATTTGCTTTACTTTACCTGCTCTGAAGTTTTCTCTTTCTCTGAGTATAAAGAAGCTCATTTTGAAGCTGTTCACCTGAGCTAGAGACAGGGTTTAAAAAAGAAACAATGGGGGGGGGGCAATGGAAAACATGCCTTAGCCCACTTCCTTTAAAATTTGCCAGATGTTTTGAGTCTACTGCCATCCTGTGTCTATTACTGTTTATAGATCACAGTGAAAAGGCACAAAATCCTCATGTTTTTTGTAACTAAATATTAGTCTATGATTTTACGGTTCAAACAACTCATCTACTTCTAGAAACTTTCCTTCTGCTTTGCAGTTGTAGAAATAGAAACATGTCTTGCCAGTTAGCAGGAATCTCAACAATGGCTCTGGGCAGGTTTCAAGCTACCAAGATCAAGTATGTAAGGAAGTAAGTAGTAAGGAAATCCGCCAACCCATCTTATTCCAGTTACCCAGTTCAGGGTTGCGGAGGGTGCTGGAGCCTGTCCCCACTGAGGGGAGAAAGCCATAATTGTGATTTCAAGAGCCACCAGGATATTTAAAAAAAGCTCAAATTAAGTTTTATTAAACTTTTTCCTTGTATGTTACATTTACACCAACACGGTCAGCATCTGTGGCTCATCTCACAGGCACAAAGAAAGGTCTAATTTATTTCAAGTTATGGTTATATTATGTTAAGAAAAAAAAGTGTACCTCCATCTTGCCGGTATCTGTGGAACAGATGTGTGTGTGATTGGATTATATGGGTCCTGGTTAAGCTGTTACAAAGTAGATGATTGTCTCTCTAGACAGCTGCTGTCTTGGATTTCTCTACCCAGAGTTCTCCAAATCTGTGTCTGAACAGTTCTTTCTGTTTTGTGTCACCAGGTTTATATCAAGATTTATCAGGGAGAAGGCCTACCGCAGCCAAAGACTATGCTCATGGTACGTATACTGTTTATGCCAGTTTGACCAGGCACTTAGTTTTGCTCTTGAGTAGGTCACTCTTTATCATCTTTACCATGTGTGTGTCTGTCTCACCAGGCCACAGCAGAGGCCAATAACTTGGCAGCTGTGGCGTCAGCCAAAGACCAGTATTACAGGAACATGGAGAAGGTGAGTTCATGTTAATCTCTGTGGTGATCCCTGATTTTTATCATTCCCATTAGTCACTACCTTAAAGTGCTTGGTGCCTCAGTAATCTACAGAGTAAAGGGGGTTACATTTATCGGCTGTAATGTTGAATTTGAAACACCCTCCCTCTCTATGATTCTGTGCTTTTACTAAGGTCTGTGGAGGAGACCTGCCTTATGTTTCTCCAGAGTCCCTGGAAGAGAAACATCAGTTTTTCATCCGGGAGGCTCTTCATGTCTTTGCATCCACCAAGAAGATGGGCGGACAGGAGTTTTGTAACCGTTACCAGGAGAAACTGGAAAAGGAGCTATTGGAAATGTGGGAGTCATACCTGAAGCACAACGAGGTAAAGAGTGGTTTGTTTTACCCTCTTTTATTATCTAAGTATAAAAATCAATTAATGAACATGGGCACACATGATTTAATTTCAGTTTTGTTCCTAATCACTTGCTCTTTCTCTTTGTTTTCAAAGTCCAAAAACCTCTTCAGCGCCTTCCGAACTCCTGCTGTGCTCTTTGTCCTGGTGTGCCTCCTCTACGTGCTCTCTGGCTTGCTTCTTTTTATCGGCCTGTCCACCTTCGCCATGTTGTGTGACTGCACTCTTGGTGCGGTCATGGTGGCCATGCTGACGTGGGCCTTTATCCGCTACTCGGGTCGGTACCGAAATGTGGGAGGAGCCATCGACCAGGCTGCTGGCGTCGTTCTGGAGCAGGTGAGAATAAAGGAAGAGAGGCATTTGTGTCTCAAAGCTCTCATTGCTGGATTCTGTTTTAGTGTAATGCACCAGTTACAGCCACTAGAGGGAGCACTTGGTGTTGTAGAGAGCAACAAAACCACCAATCACAGGATTAAAAATAAAAAGTCTGGTTCTCTAATAAAATCGGCTTATACAACACATTTGAATAGTGTGAATTATTACTTTAGTGTTAGTAAAGAGGTTTAAGTGTCTGAGCAGATAGCTTTGTCCTATGTTAAGTTTAAATCCTTCACTGACAGTATGAGTGTGATAGGGATCTGGGGAAAGTTTACAAACTGGTTAAAGCAGTTGTGCCCGAGGAGTTTTCCTGAGCCTAGATAAAGTGCGGTCAAACCTTTTCAGAGTTAACTTGAAAAACTTCAGCAACGAGGACACTAAGTGGACCTCACTCACTAAGCTGATCTTGAAAAGTGTTGGTAACGTGAAATCTGAAAGTTTGAAATGCCTGTAAAAGTAGAAGTTACTTTCAGCTGCTTGCTTATTAACAAGGGGGTCTGTACGGGTAGCGCTGCATTTTTGATTTGTCAGGTTTTTATGCTGGAGAAACTTCCTGACACAACCCCAAAGGGGATTTATGTCTTCTTCTGGGATTAAACCGGAGGTCTCTTTGCTTGTTAGGCTAAAGCGATGCTGTGTGTTTCATGTTGGTTAATGACATAGAATCAGAATCATCAGGCAGTTATGCAGCTGTTTAAAAGTGCTGCAGCAAGTCGGCTGTCCACTAGGGCTGGGATTCGTCACTGATTTCTAGAATCGATTTGATTCAGATTCACAAGGTCCCAATTAGATTCAATCCACGATTTGATTTGATTTGATTTGATTTGATTCGATTTGATTTGAATCTGGGAAATTTTGCCTCAGACAGTCAGAAATATTATAATTCTGATCATTTATCAGTACATATCCATATTTTTATATCTGTAAAAAGAAAGCTGGCACCTGTGAGACTTCATCAGAGGTGTAAGCATTACAGCAGATGTTTGTGTTTGTGTCAAAGTAACTGAGCATAAAACACTGAAGAACATGAAGGAGATTTTCCTGGCCTGGCTTTTTATAGCAGATAACCACCTTAAAAAATATTCGGCAGTAGAACAAAAAACGGAAGAAAACCATGAATCAACAGACAAACATTACCTGATGCTGCTTGAAGTGAAGCAGAGCAAAGGTTTGCAGATGTTTAATTAGAGACTCAGCTAAGCATTTTGCAATTTCGCATAATTTTAAAAAGTTTCTTCAGTATTGAACAGCAGAAATTAGGCTTTCTTGTTGGAAGTCATTTAAATTTAAAAAAAAAAAACAGCGACTGTGCTGTAAACAACAGTAGACTGGTGCGTAATAAGCAAGTGAATAATGAAGAAAGCATTGATTTTTAGAACTGTTCTTGAAGTACACTGAGAGAGAGAGAGAGAGCTCTGCAGGAAGTGTGATTTTTATCATGATGGAAGCAAAACAGCAAAAGTAAGAGGGAATTCATGACGATCTTTATGTGAAGCGAAATGTGGAGCTTAGTTTGGGTCTTCTTTTGCTGCTGGTTCAATCAATTTTGGTTGGAGAGAGATAAAACGTGCAGCTTCAGAATCTAGCGCAAAAAAAGTGGTAAACACAAAGTGCGGACCCGCCAACGCATCAGAATCTGTAAGCTGTCGGCTTTCAGCCCCAACGGCGTGTCCGTGTACAGACCTAAAAATAAATCGATATCACGTTATTCAAGCTAGAATTGATTTTAATCGGAAAATCGATAATCAAAAACCACCCCTACTGTCCACTCTCATAAAGGAGGTGGTGAAGAAAGGAAAAACATTCAGACAGTGTATTTAAAAAATGACATAGAATCAGAATCATCAGGCATCATTTTTGTACAAAAATGATAAATTCCTTAAAAAAGAATATGGGACCTCACAGGTGTGACTACATGAAAATCACAGGGTAATTATGTGAGCTGCTAGAAAGCTGACAGCCTCAAGTTGTTAAACTGAGTGTATAAACGACTCTGCTTCATTAGTTGATAATCACCAAAAAGCTGTGATTTTTTTCCCCTTGCCCTCTAAACCTCTCCCGTGGTTAAATATTATAGTCACATTTCTAACTCAAGGCTGATAAATTGCAAAAAAAATGTCTATTTCTTATTTTTAACCACGTGAGAAAGCAAAATTGTTTGTATTTGATACAAACTGCACACAAATGTGACTGACCTATGGAGATAGCTGCATGTGTTTTCTGGTTTCTCCACGAAGACATTAACATCGTTGGCTTTGGTTGTTCACCAGGCAGGAATTGTGAGAGGAGAAGTTTAAACGCTTCCCATTTTCTTGCCTTCATTCACCTGGCTGGTGGCAGCATGAAGTGGATATCCAGCCCACTGGACTCTAGCCTGTGGCTCTTCTGAGGGACTTCAAGCCAAGAGACATAATTGTTTTTTAGGTTATCCTGAGTCAGCTACATGGTCTCCTTTCAGAATACCTCACCTGGGGGGCATCCTAGTCAGATACCCGAACCACCTCAACCTGCTGTGTAGGAGTAGCAGCTCTGCTCTGACTGAGCTGCTCATCTCTAAAGCAGAACCCAGACACCCTTCAGAGCAGGGATGTCAAAACTCATTTTATCGTGGGTTGCATACAGCCCATTTTGATATGAAGTGGGACAGACCAGCAAAACTCCTTTTCTATTAGTGTAAAGACATTTAATCCTATTTAATATAAGAAAAAGAAGTGCATTTTCAGCAGCACATCACAGTTTTTTTTTAATGGTAAAGAATTGCTGCTGCAGTAAATGAAAGTAATCTGTCAGTGTGAATAAATAAAAATGTATATTTACAGATTACATGTGTAACTATATGTACACATGTAATCTGTAAAATTACAAAAGTTCTGGTAGCTCTCTGCCCAGAGAGGGGGGCAGATCCCTTATCAGTTGGAAAAGCTGCGAAATTTATATAAATTAATGCTATCCTATAGTTGTTTCAAAGCCATCAGTGGGCCAGATATGAGTCTTTGCCTGCCCAATTCTGGCCCCCAGGCCTTATGTTGACACCCATGCTCCAGAGGAAGCTAATTTCCGCTGCTCATATCTGTGATCTCATTCTTTCCGTCCCTACCCTCATGGCCATAGGTGAGTTAGATCTACTAGTATATGGACAGCGTTGCGTTCACGCCTTTACCACAGCTGACCAGTATGACGTGGACATGAATGTCAGAAAGTCTAACACTGGGGACACCAATGGGGGAGGGGAGTGGACAGGGGGTGCTACACCCCTGTTTCCTGCACCCTACCCGGTGTAGGGGTGGGATGTTGTTTCAGGGGGTGCATCCGCTCGCCCGCACTTTAGAGGGGGGGTTGCGTATGTGTCATTGTGTCACCGGTGTGTGGGTGTGTGTGTGAATGATTGGCCTGCATGTTTGTTTATATAAGTGTACACGGTCAGTTTGTCTGTGTGTTTAGGTATGGCTGGGCCTGAGCCGATAGAGTCTATAGAGCTCATCTTGGAGCAGTCCAACACTGAGCTGCTGTGTGGGGCGGGCATGTCTGAAACTGCTGAGCCATCTGACGAGCAGCTGAAGCTGAAGGAGTATATTTGTTATCACATTGTGGTCCAACTGTATAACACATGCCAGTTTTCACCAGTTATTTGCAGACTGTGTTGGAGCTTGATGGCCTACATACAGCAGAGTTATCAGGGCTTGTTTTCTGAAAGTGGCTCGACTGTTACTTCTTGTAACGGAGCTGATAAGAGAGGTGAGACTGAACCATGACCATGCAGTAAATGTGTGACCCGCGAAGCCTCAACAATGAGCTACTGAAGGCCAGTTTGATGGTGCTCTTTGTGGATTATTGTAATGCTTTCACAAAAATTTGTTGCTGATAAATGGTGATTATTAAGAACACATAAAAATAAAAATGTATGATGTATGTGTCCAACATGAAAAAGGACTGAAACAGAAAATGAAAGTGTTCCAGCCCTCAGAGGCTGTCTGAAGTCCATTCTCGAATCTTGAGTTCACTTTCCTTACAAGTTCCTCGAGCGTGCCATCGCTGGCAGAGTTTTAAAACAGTGATGGATACAGCAACCAGAACTGAAGTCAGTGAACACTCCAAACACTCGCATCAGCTCTCTCTCTCCTGTTCTTTCTCCTTTCAGGCCACTGTGATGCTGAACAAGTCGAGAGGGACAAGCATGGTGGACCACAAGAAAACCCGTTAAAAGACCTCCACGCTCTCTTCATAATCCAATGCAAACGGCACCCACAGCAAGCACACAGTCAGCACCCAAAGCCTTATCATGCCACCCAAGCTCAACAACACTGACACGGGGTAGCAAGATGATGCCACTTCACCAGCATCTCTATTATGCATAATATTCTGCCTGTCAAAGGTTCTGTTATTCTCTGAGGCAGGGACGTAAACTGTATTTTATGTCTTAAATTGACACTGCCATCACTTTACAAGTTTACAATTGGTCTTAATAGACAAGTCAATGTTTACCTTAAACCTAAAAACACTTTTATTTTCTACTTCAAGCTTAATGCATCTGCATTGGCCGTATGTTGCTCAGACAGGGTTTCTGCGGTGTATCTTTAAATAGTTTCCTAAAATGCTAGCTTTAAAGCGTATACATTTATTCAGGTTTCTGTGAGGTTTTCTTTGTTTTCGCTCATTGACTTTAAAACATTCCAGCTTGTTTGTAGATTGGCTTCATATTTTAATATAAACTAGCATTTCTTGGGAGGCTGAATGGCACTTCTTTGAGGGGAGAATAAACACAGTTTTTTGCTCTACACAGCACAGCATGGAGCCTGTATGTAATGTGAGATTCACTTGTTTGTTCTTTTATGGAAATATGCCATCCTTTGTTTATCCGAGTACTAAATGATAGACCACATGGAATATACACTCCATAAAAAATTCCAAAGGAAAGACAGTATTAGAATGCTGATAAGTGTTGATTGACCAAATAAACTGCTTTAATTATGTTAAGAGTCAGCGCTAATGTAAAATTGTAATGATGTCAAAAATCAGTGAGTTTAAGCGATAATACAGTCCAAAGCATGGGATAGGATACAGGATTGTCTCTTTAAAGACATTTAAACATGCTAGTAAATTAATTTAAGACATACGTGAAACTAATGACAAGCAAAATGTTTGCATAGAACAAAAAAAACAGGAGAAATGAGCAGAAAATTGTAGCACAGCTGTTATCCTGAATTTTTGTACAAGTGTTTCATTTTTCAGAGGGCTGCAACACTTGGACGTGGAGATTATAATCATGTAACATATGGCATTGTTAGTTATGCTTTCCCCTCAAATGATCTTGTGATGTTTTAAGTGACGGGTAATGGTCTATACTGTCAGCAGAGATAACATGGTGACACCCCACCCTATTCAAAAGCCCCACTTTTAAAATAGCTGTAACTAAAGTGGATATTTAAACTGCTTCGCATTAATTTGTTCTATAAAAAAAAACCAATTTAAACATTTGTTAAGTTGTGTGAGGTAAAACTTGGATTTATCTGCCTCCCGGTTCAGCTCAAAACTACCGTTTCAAATGACAGACTTTTACTGCGAAAGAAAAATAATCAATATGGGCTAACTTGATTCTTACATCCTTGTTTGCATGCAGCCAGTTAACCATTTAATCTTTAGCAAATCAACAAGTTATACTGAGGAATAAAAAGCTGGACCACTCAGTGGATTTATTGTATTTTAGTTTGTTTTTGTGGGGCCAAGCAGGCGCTGCTCCGGCCAGCTCAGAGTAAATCAGGTAGTGGATTAAAGGACGATGATTATTTGTAGCTATGCCCTACATCTCTAAATATGTAATGTGCATGATAACGTGAAGATGGCTCCTGTAACTATGCAGCAGTATGCACTTTAATAACTAATACTAAAAAAAAAAAAAAACAACCCAAAAAGCTGTACAATGATGCTTTATTCTCACAGTGATTCCATATTACTCTTAATGATACAAATCCACATAGTAAAGGGCCAAAAATTCCCAAATTGAATATGATATTGAATATTTGTGATTTTTGACCATCATTTTGCACTTTCCATTTCTGTCTCTTTCCACGAGAGGAGGGAACTGTTTAAATTGTTTTTAAAAAAAGCAGTTATTATTGCACTTCCCCTCCTCTTTGGTGCTTTTTGTACACAGCTTGTTCCAAAGGCGAGCAAATGCATGCAACACTGCAGCCCCAGCTAATGCAGTCATCTCTTGCAGGTATATGGTGGCTTTAACTTGAGAAGTGCTGTTTTATAGAGAATAAACAGGAGCCTCAAACTGTTGATCCAGCGTTTCTGGTCTGTTCATTTCTCTGCTGTTTCCACCAGCAGGCTTACCTCTGTGAATAAGCAAATCAGCACAGTTACAAAAATACTACTTATGCAAAGCTCTTACATCACCATTGCATTTGATGTAACTGCGCAGCCAAAGAATTGATTGCCACAGATTGCGTTTGAATTTTTGAATGATATTGGATTAGATCAAATCACATTAAACTCTGTTGTCATCGTGCAACGAGAGCCAAGCAAAATGCTGTTCATAAAACTACATAGTGCAAGCAGTACTCAAGTGAATGTAGGTCTTACAAACACAGATTATTGCACAAATGAGCAAAACACTGATAAAGAGAAAGTGTAATATGACAGGATACATGTGTGTTTACAGTACAAATAATCAAGCAGTTTACATTATGTAATATTCAGTCCAATGAATGAGTAATGCACATAAACAATGAGTCAATACAGTATGTCATGTAACATGTAAAGTATATGTACTAGTAATACAAAGTGGGTACTATGCGGTAGGTATGTAGCTACAATATGAACAATAATAAATTGTAGGCTACTGTATGAGTTATTGTAGCTGTCTCCATTAATCTGTGTTGCATCTTTGTCCAACAAACTAACTGTATTTTTTATAGCTTTCCCTCTGTACCCCACAGATGTTGATATTGATTGATTTAAAATCAATCAATATAGGATTGGATTTTAGACTTTAATTCAGGATATTTATCTGAAGTGTTGCATTAACTGGTTAGAAATTACAACACTTTTTATACACAGTCCCCTGTTTCCCCAAATTTGAGGATAAAAATTAATTGGACAGTTGACTGACAATTATTTTCATGGCCAGGTGAGACCTGGTCCCTCTTATTTCATCACAAATGAAGCAAACAATGTGTGAACCTGATTCAGTGTGTGAAATTTATATTTTACAGCTTTGGCTTTAATTTTAAATATGGGGACTAAGGAGATGTCAGTACAGGTGAAGGAGGCTGGAAAGACCACACAAGAAAATTTAAGTGCATGATGACAGAATTGTTTCCATGCTTCAGAAAAACACCTTCACACCATCAAACCAAGTCAGGAACACTCTCAAGCAGGTAAGTGTATCATTGTCAAGGTCTAAATTCAAGCCACACCTTGATGAATGGAAATGCAGAGGCTTTGGAACAATGTACCAGATTAGACTTTGCCAACACATGGGCAGATAAAACCAAGATTAACTTGTACCCGAATTTGTATTATTACAGGACAGTCTAGGCAATGAGACAACAGTTTTTTTCTGTAATTTTACCCATTTATTTCTTACAAATTAAGTCCAAAGACTCCCACTGGCAGATTTATTTCATTAATTTGAACTTACTACTAGAAACAGCACTCTAATGTGTAGTTAAAATTCTTTACACTGACAGAAAGGGGAGTTTAGATGGTCTGGCCCACTTGAAATGTGGCCCATAATGAGTTTATAAAATGAGTTTGACATCCCTGGTCTAGGCCCTTAGAAAGCAGGGATCTTATAATAAGTTTTACTTGCAGATAAGATAAAAATTCTTAATCCTTTCAAGAGTTTTACTCCCCACATAAAGGGAAAGATATTCCACTAATGGCCACGCATTTCTGTAGCACTTTAACATCACATGAGAATAATTATGTTGTATTTAAAATATATCAAATTTTCCTCCTGGAACCATTCCCAGCTGGTAGTAAATGAGATGCCTAAAATTATAAGCAATATAGTCCTCTTTAAGTGAAAGCCTTACTTCTTTTATATATTAATAGAAAGCATTAACCCACCAGTGAGGGAACTCGGGGTGTATACAAGCCATAAGAAAGGACAGCTTTGTTGACATTTGTTTCATTTTAATGACTTAGATCCACAGTGATAAAGGAAACACTGTCCACCTCTTTGCTGCCCTCTCTTGTAGTCTTTAATGTATATATAGTGTTGTTCTTTTTTTTAACAATGAATGAAAGGCCATGACACCATCTTTGTTTTTATTCCGCGTAATGAATGTAGGTCATTTTGCAAGCAGTGTGTTTACATAGCATCGCCGTAACTCGACCCATATTACGCATAAGTCTGCGTGCACGAACTGAAATTTTAGCCTCATTTCACACCCTGTATACATGCACGGACTCTGCTATCCGCCTCACGTGTCATTCTCGTCACTCATGTTCCACGCTGGCTTCGTTCTGCCTGAACATCTGCCCCTTATCCTCTCCTCTCTCCCTAACTGCGTGCCGACGCCGTCCGTACAAAAACTCCGCTACAGCGAATTTCGGGTCCCTTGTTTCCTTATATGGTGATGAGCGTCGCAGCCTGGCCCCTCCCTCAAACTGTGAGCGAGGCGCGTGCACTAACCGCCGCCGCCGCTCACCGTTCGCTTCCATATTTGGAAGTGAGTTCAACAAAAACCGCAAGGAGGGGAGGGCAGGGGAGAGGAGAAGAGAGAGGATGGATGATGAAGATTTTCCTCCCACTCTGGAAACCCGCTCCGCGTCCGGCTGGGAGATGAATGTTGGTCATTAACAGCGACAGACTGGTCTCACCTATCAAACACCCCTCACGCGGTTTATGTAATAATTATCACGGCTTTTAAAGGGCAGTTAAAAATGGCAACTGGAATAAACGCTGCAGTCGTGCTATTTTTACTCACCATAAAGTGCCACTGAAGGTTAAATAGGCCTCACTAGCCAAGATTTGTAGGTTTTTCCACATTCTAAGAAAAACACATATTCCCATAATGCACTCTGTTATCGGTTTGGTATGTTTGATTTGTTCACGTACACTTGCCGCCACCACCCTAATGAAATATACATACATCAGATGGCAATGGGAAAATTGTGAAACGATACATATTATATATTTAAAAAAATATTATATATTTAAAAATGAGTTGAAAATTAAACCAGCCACTTAGTGCCTGGTTAGTGCCTGGTTTCATTTTGCGTGGATTAGATTCGAGGCCCTCTCTGTGTTATCGTCATGTTTGTTAATGACCAGTAAGCACAACAGCCGGACTACCGCGGTTAACAGACATTCACTCCCGCTCGTGCACTTTGGTGTAGCCGGGGCCGCGCTTAAGGGCGCGTTCACGCTTCGCATCCAGTGTTTGTGAGCAAGAGCGACGATTCAATCGCCCATTCAATTTCTACCAGACGCAGACGAATCCAGAGCTACAGCTATGGTATGTTTAACACAGCCTTTTCGTACTTTTGTATTATTTATGCATTCTCGACGGGTTTTTTTTGCCTAATAATGATTCAGTTTAAGCCCGCGGGGAGTTTTAACTGGGAATTAACGGAGTTTAATTTGTAGGTGTTTTAGCATCACTCGAGCCGGCTGTATGCCGCAGGAGCCTGTGCTAGCGCTTGGCTAGGCTGGGGAGCTGACTAGGAAACTGGATTGGTAATAATGCCGTAACGCAGTGTAGTCTGTCAGTGTTCGCATTCAGTGAACTTTCCGAGCGGCAATTTTCACACGATGGAGATAACAGACTAGGTTAATCACTAACGATTCTTTTAAGTAAAAGCCACTGGCGCCATTTCGTTCATCTCCAAGTGTTTCGCCGACAAAAAGCCGCTTTATCGAGGGGCCCCTGTCTGAGTTAACGTCCGCACCGTTGCCATGACACTGCTCCGGTGTTTCCACTGCATCATGTTTCAGTTATTTCACCTGTGCTCGCCCGTGTTCCCGCATCACAGGGCTGCGGCGCTGGCAGGTGCAGCAGCACCAGTGCCTCCGGGGCTGCCCGGCTAGCAGTATTGTTAGCCGGACTAGCTGCGTTACAGTGCAGCCAGAAATGACACCCATTATGGCGCTAGCTGAGATTTTCTTCTTCTTTGTCTGTACACGGCTCCCATACTGACGCTGTTTTAAGTGCTGGTGCACTCGTAAAGCATTATTATTATTTCTGTTATTATATTATCCCACAGTGAGGGCAAAAGCACAAACCGCATGATTGTGTTGGAGGAATGCCGTGAGAATAAATGTGCGATTTGACAGACGAGCGGTCCTTTTGAGAGCAGTTTTGCCTTATATAGCAAGCTAGCGTTCACATGTGCGTGTGCTGCATTCATGGCCCCACCCTGAATTTGGTGCAAAGACCATTTTGTTTGGGGCTGTATTTTTTATGTCTCAGCAGTTAGATTGGACCTATTGCAACGCCCCCCCCGGTAGCTTTACTCCGTTTCTTCAGGGAGGAACCGCATCTTTGACCGGATTATTACCGATATGAAACGCCAATTTGGCAGCGTTAGGGGCCGCTTGCTAGAGGCTAGCGGGGCCGCTGTGTCTTCACGTTCGGCGCTGCGCATCTTTTATTTTGCGTTGCGCATCTAATTCATACAGCTGTTTACTCACGCGGGTCGGGGTGAAAATAAACAGATGTCTGTTCATTCATTCATACGTGAAACAATAGAGAAGCAGGAATAGTTTCCCCCCATCGCCCCCAAAGGGAAAAATAATGTTTATCTAAGTACTATCGCCATTTTCCTCGCTATCCTCACAGACGTGCACTAAATCACCCTGAGAGTCTAGATATAAGCCTGCCGTGGCCTTCCAGTGAAATTGTCCTGCATCATAAAGGTGAGAGGCCTGTAATCTTAAAAAGGAAGACTTGGACTGTGACTCCTTTGTACTGATTCAGTTGAACCTTGGCGTCAGTGATTAGCATTAGATAAGATTAGAGCTGGGTCTGAGCGCAGTCATAACGATTCCTCATCAAAAAAACCTAGTACCATCTCTTTTTATTATTATTTAACAGTTGCAAGCCATGTTTGGTGGTTGTAGCCCTTGTCCCTTCCTTCGAGGAAGAATGCAGTGAGATGACTGTGCTTTCTCATGTGCAAAAAAGTGTGTAAACTTGACTAAATTGCAAAGGCACGGAGAAATGGTGCAGTACCAGTCTTACTTTCTTAATTAAGTAGGGCTGCTCACTGGTTAATTATTACTCTGGAATTCTCGTTATCTTACAGGCCTTTAACGCCCTGAGCAAACATACAATGTCTGCCCCGGGCTGCTTCCCCAGTTTTCCGTGTTTCCTGCCCCATTATTTCCTTTTCATTGTTGTCTTTTTTTTTTCTCTCCCATTGCTGGGGGATCTGTTTTTTTCCTTTCCTGTAAGGGGCCTTAAACAGAGTCAGAAGACATGACTGTGACAGTGAGCTTGGGTAGCCTGTGTTATACATTTCAACAGAAGCTTCATTGTTCATGACTAAGGCCGACGCTGAAATGCTCAAATCCTGACCACACCCTCACCCACGTGGTCATCTTTATAGCAGAGATGCCTGTTGCGTGGAGAAAGGCCGAAGCTGGGTAATGTTTTATAACTCCTCGTCCAGTCATAGTCACAGAAGTGTAGACACACCTGTTAGCTGAACTTACGGGGTTTTTTATGTTCAGTGTGGACTTTGGACAGTCTAGACTGGAAATAATGAAAACAAATAATGAAAACAAAATGGCAGACTGCAGTCTGCCGTTTTGTTTTCATTATTTCCTTGTTATATATTATTAAGGAAATCGTGTTTTTATGACAAAATCATCAGTGTTTATTTAATTGAAACTCATGAAAACATTCCGATTTGTTTTATCCAGCCCACATCTGGTAATCACCACATCTTTTGTGCATTCAAGCCTCCTCATCAGTCACTGGGAGTGTTCCTGCTCTCTCTCTCTCTCTGTGTGACGGTCACATGCCACCCTCTCAGGCCATTCTTCAGCCTAACGATGTCTGTATTTACTGTAGTTGTCACGTCTGGCCTGTTGAGACCACAGCCTTGCGTTGACCAAGCAGTGACTATAGAAAAGTGACAAAAACCCACCCTTTTGTTTGACTCCAGCTTAAAATACATTCAGTTCCTGTGCATCTCCTGCC
Organism: Oreochromis niloticus; assembly: GCF_001858045.2. Lineage (NCBI taxonomy): Eukaryota > Metazoa > Chordata > Actinopteri > Cichliformes > Cichlidae > Oreochromis > Oreochromis niloticus. Next base: position 20,322,106 of record NC_031966.2, read on the forward strand.
AAGTTAAACAGTTATTATAAAAATATACCATCACCTTTTATAGTAAATGCAGAGGGGCTGAAAAGGGTTTTTTTGAAGAAAAGAAATTGCAGCAGACCCGAAGCCATTTCTGCTTGGTTTGTATCAGGAAGGACACAATTATAATAAAAATGAACATCAGTATTTTACATGCCAAAATGTTCATGGCATTGTTTTTTGAAAAAACTCGTGCAGAGTCAGACAAAGGAATGATTAATGATTCCAGTGATGGGCGAAGAAACAGGTTTGGGAACCTTGTTTGAACTTTAATTCTCTATTGGATGTTTCTCCAATCTGAATAACATATTTGTGTAAACTACGTAGTGTTTGGCTTGTTATGTTCTGAATGATCAAAAAGTTTTTTAGTTAATTGTAAACAATTAAAATAAAAAGTATACTTTAAAAAAAACATTAAAGCTACCTCAAGTGATGTATATGAACTTGGAACACTAAACAAAATGAAAAACAAATTTAGAGGAAATGCCTTTTTGGTTTTTAGTATTAGTTAGTTTGGTAAAACATTGTTATTACAGCTTTCCTAATGAGATAATATCCTGGATAACCTGTTTCTCTGTCAGATCCGCCTCTTGCTTTTCGCATCTGGTTTCAAAAGATGGTGATGGCAAAGACGCTTAGTTCAAGGCTTCATAACAAGCCTTCATAAATTAGTGGATGACATCAGTGGCTGCGTCGATCTTTTATTCTGTGGATAATACTCACATTTGAAAAGTTAAAGGCATTTTTTGCAGACTTTTGATGAGCAGAAGCATTAGTCAGTTCACATTAATAACATTTTGTTCTTAATTTTGGAACTTAATAAACTAGTGGCTCCATATTTTGTGAATTATGAGTTATATACTGCACTGAAGCTATTCAGGCATGTTAGGGAATTACTTGAATTTTGAAGAGTTGCTATAGGGCAGCTGTCGTGATGTTGATATGTGAGACTCTGTATTAACACGTGGTTCGATCCTTAGGCCTCCGGTGTGAAAGTCACAGATGAAGTCATCACGGTCTTCAATGACATGAAGGTGCGTAAGGCTCAGCCAAACGAGGACGAGAAGAAGAAGAGGAAGAAGGCCATCCTGTTCTGCCTGAGCAAGGACCTGAAGAACATTGTTCTGGACGACGGCAAAGAGATCCTCGTGGGCGACTTGGGAACCACCGTGCAGGACCCATACCAGCACTTTGTGAAGATGCTGCCCCCAAACGATTGCCGCTACGCTCTGTATGACGCCACCTACGAGACCAAAGAAACAAAGAAGGAGGACCTCGTCTTTATCTTCTGGTAAAAGCAACCGTTATTGCACATTTAAAAGTTTTTGAGCTTCATTAAATTGACATTAGAGTTAAATTTTTTTTTCTTACGTCACAGGGCTCCAGATAGTGCTCCCTTGAAGAGTAAGATGATCTATGCCAGCTCAAAAGATGCCATCAAGAGGAAATTTGAAGGTGAGTGTCTGGTTGTGATCAGAGAATCATCAGAAACAAGTATTCACACTTGATCTTGAACCACACTTAAACCTGAATTATGTAAACGCTCTCGAGACAACACGACAGAGGGTATCACCTGACTCTGCTGTCACCCTCAGCTCACAAAGGATGAATGCATCTTTGAGTTAATTGTTTTAGCCCCAACTTATATATTATAAGTGACGAGCCCCCCGTCCCCAGTATCAGAATCAGAATACTTTATTAATCCATAGGGAAATTATGTATTGGATGTTGTTGCTCATAGATGCGATGGGTGGATCCTTTAAGTATGGCCACATGTGTGAGCTTAAAGATGAAAATAAGATTTTTGGTGAGTAGAGACGCTGTTGCCATTGTGGTGTTTAGTGAGGGTGGACATAACGGTGAAACCCAACACTGCACAAGACTTATGATTGTCATTTTATTAGCCAATGAGCTTTCTAATTCTAATAATGACCACAGGTTACATGTTTTATTAATTATCACATGAAATTAGTGGTCAAGTCTGTGTGGGATGTGTTTACTGAGGTCTCAGATTGAGGGGCACTTCCATAAAGAGGTGCCCCCTGCTGGGCTGCAGTCAACCAGAGATGGAACATGAAGTGAAACATGACTTGAAGTGTTTCTGTTGGTCAATAAGTTTGCTGATGGTGTTGCACCCACCTTTTATGTGATTTTAAACTTATCATGGTCCCTGTATTTTATTAAGGGTAAAAACAAGATTTGTGACACAAGGAGGAGCTTTGTTTGTTTGTTTTTTGCAAGCCATAAAATGTTTAAGAACCAGTGGCCTATGAGCAAATGCTTGGTGATGGTTGACATGAAGACGAAAGAAGAAAATGAAAAGAGGAGCAGAAAACACGAGAAACTAACAGGGCCAAGCTACAGGAGAGAGAAAAGACAAGAATTAATGACATGCTGTAGTGCCATCTAATAGGACTCGGTGCATCATGGGAAGTTCATCAGCAGTCTGAGTCTATAGCAGTATAAGTGAGAGTGGTTCAGGATCACCTGATACAGCTCTAACCATCAAAAAGAAAGGTTAATGCTTGATCTTATGAGCAGAGAGGAGTGTTTGTCTCCTGAACACTACTGGAATGAAGTGGATTTGAAACGCTTCCTAATGTCAGGCATTGTTTGTAGGATGAGTGAATATTTTCTCCTGTTAAATCTGTTTGTCAGTGTACATTCATCAAATGAGCTCACCTGCTGAGTTTTTTTATTTTTTTTTTATTTATTTTTTTTTTAAATTTTCCCTTGATGAATAACTCTGGCTGTGTGTTTTGCAGGTATTAAGCACGAATGGCAGGTGAACGGTTTTGAAGACCTTAAAGACCGGCACACTCTGGCAGAAAAGCTCGGCGGCTCATCGGTAGTCAGTCTGGAAGGAGCTCCTTTATAAATATCCCTCCCCCTCCTCTCCGGCTTCGATCGAGGCCTTTCAGACACATCTGTCGGGTTTAGCTGTTCATTCCAGTGTGGTGTGGAGAAGGGCAAAAGCAGAACCAGCATCAATTCGTGGGACTCTCGGGGAGGGATATCATGGGTGGGTTTTTGGGGTCAAGTGACAGTTTTAAAAACGACAACAACAAAAATAAAAAAAACACGAATCAGACTGTCATTCCAGTTCATGCAACGTAAAGATTATGAACAAAACACAAAGGAAAACATTAAGATACAACTGAAGAAGGAAAATGATGGCGATGATTAAAACTTAAGTACACACAGTTCATGTTTAAGGACAGGGTTTCGTTCTTTCCAGGTTCCATTTGACTGACTGCAGAGAAAGAGACAGTCAGCAAACCTTCTAGTTTCCCAACCACTGAATCCTGACAGATAATTGTTCCAACTACATTTTTTTTTTTTTTTTGCCAAACTTCTAGTTAAGTTTTGTAAGTGTGTATAGTTGAGTAGGTGTAGTAATGAACTAATTCATTCGATTACAGGAGCTGTATAAAAACACTCTGGGGGAACACGGTTAAATATTTTCTTTGTTTTGTTATTCCATTGTTTCTTTTTTTTTTTCCTTTTTTTTGAAAGGTTCCAAAACTTGAGCAATTCCTTTATATTTCCAGTTCCGGGTGAGAAAAAAACATGACATTTGATGTAGTGAACAGACATTCCTTGTACTCGTTAAAACCAGGATTTCCTCAATTTAAAAACTTTGGTGTTATGAAGGTCTGATGGGGAGCGATGTGTATATGAAGGACCAGTGGTCAGAGTTTAGACTGAATACTGAATGGTGGATGTTTTGTATCGTCTCCTTATCTCTAATAAAAAGCACTAAACTACTGACTCGTGCTGCTCTTCAGTTTGTTTACTCTCAGCAGTGTTTTGGCTTTTTGATGATGCGTGCCACAGAATTATTTTTAGTAGCTACATGGTCATGGGGGACCAGTATTTAAAGCACAACCTGCATGTCCAGTCCAAGAAAATCCATATCATTTGGCATGAAAGTGTCCTGTGTTCAGTTAATGTACTGAACAATGTTTCTTGATGAAATATTCATGTTGAAAATCTTTACTGACATATTGCCAGCAAAACGACAGCTGGTGAAAACCAAAATAAACCCACTGAGGGCTGAAAAGTTTTAGAAATCAGAGTTAAAACTGGCTTCAAAACTTAAAACTTAATTTACAACCTGATATTAAGTTTAGTCAAATGTTGACTATATTTGCTTGACTAATTGACGGCCTTGGTCTAATAAGAAAAATTCATTCTACATCCCCCAGTTTAAAAAAAAAAAAATGGCATGCTGTAAAATGAAAATTAAAGAAAACCTAATGCAATGATTTGCAACTCCTAAACACAAAGTTTATTCACAAAAGAACACAGGAAAGATTCCAGCTGATCATCAGTCTCTCATTTATTTTGTTTCATGGAGTCTCCAAATGTTTTCCGTTGGCGGTAGAATGACTGGTTCTTGCATAGCGCTTTTCTACTCAAAGCACTTTATGTAACTTGTGTCATTCACCCACACACACCCATAAGTGCTTTCTATCTAATATTCACACACCGATGGATGCAGAGAGCAACTTGGGATTATCTTGCAGACTGGAGCAGCCAGGTATCAAAATGGCAACCTGCCAATTAACAGATGACCTGCTCTACCTCCTGAGCTTCAGCCACTTCCTGGGCTGCAGGTCAGTTCAGCACCCGGACTGCTGTGAAGCCATACTGTTGTAATAGAAGCAGTATGTGATTTAGCAATGTCTTGCTGAAATATGCAAGCTTTCACTGAAGCTCCATCATGCAAAGATGAAGCAATGTATGCTTCCATCTAGATGATGTATGGAATATACAGGGAGTGCAGAATTATTAGGCAAGTTGTATTTTTGAGGAATAATTTTATTATTGAACAACAACCATGTTCTCAATGAACCCAAAAAACTCATTAATATCAAAGCTGAATGTTTTTGGAAGTAGTTTTTAGTTTGTTTTTAGTTTTAGCTATTTTAGGGGGATATCTGTGTGTGCAGGTGACTATTACTGTGCATAATTATTAGGCAACTTAACAAAAAACAAATATATACCCATTTCAATTATTTATTTTTACCAGTGAAACCAATATAACATCTCCACATTCACAAATATACATTTCTGACATTCAAAAACAAAACAAAAACAAATCAGCGACCAATATAGCCACCTTTCTTTGCAAGGACACTCAAAAGCCTGCCATCCATGGATTCTGTCAGTGTTTCGATCTGTTCACCATCAACATTGCGTGCAGCAGCAACCACAGCCTCCCAGACACTGTTCAGAGAGGTGTACTGTTTTCCCTCCTTGTAAATCTCACATTTGATGATGGACCACAGGTTCTCAATGGGGTTCAGATCAGGTGAACAAGGAGGCCATGTCATTAGTTTTTCTTCTTTTATACCCTTTCTTGCCAGCCACGCTGTGGAATACTTGGACGCGTGTGATGGAGCATTGTCCTGCATGAAAATCATGTTTTTCTTGAAGGATGCAGACTTCTTCCTGTACCACTGCTTGAAGAAGGTGTCTTCCAGAAACTTGCAGTAGGACTGGGAGTTGAGCTTGACTCCATCCTCAACCCGAAAAGGCCCCACAAGCTCATCTTTGATGATACCAGCCCAAACCAGTACTCCACCTCCACCTTGCTGGCGTCTGAGTCGGACTGGAGCTCTCTGCCCTTTACCAATCCAGCCACGGGCCCATTCATCTGGCCCATCAAGACTCACTCTCATTTCATCAGTCCATAAAACCTTAGAAAAATCAGTCTTGAGATATTTCTTGGCCCAGTCTTGACGTTTCAGCTTGTGTGTCTTGTTCAGTGGTGGTCGTCTTTCAGCCTTTCTTACCTTGGCCATGTCTCTGAGTATTGCACACCTTGTGCTTTTGGGCACTCCAGTGATGTTGCAGCTCTGAAATATGGCCAAACTGGTGGCAAGTGGCATCTTGGCAGCTGCACGCTTGACTTTTCTCAGTTCATGGGCAGTTATTTTGCACCTTGGTTTTTCCACACGCTTCTTGCGACCCTGTTGACTATTTTGAATGAAACGCTTGATTGTTCGATGATCACGCTTCAGAAGCTTTGCAATTTTAAGACTGCTGCATCCCTCTGCAAGATATCTCACTATTTTTGACTTTTCTGAGTCTGTCAAGTCCTTCTTTTGACCCATTTTGCCAAAGGAAAGGAAGTTGCCTAATAATTATGCACACCTGATATAGGGTGTTGATGTCATTAATTGGTAGTAGGCTTTCGAGCCTATACAGCTTGGAGTAAGACAACATGCATGAAGAGGATGATGTGGACAAAATACTCATTTGCCTAATAATTCTGCACTCCCTGTATGGAAGCATACGTTGCTTCATCTTTGCATGATTGAGCTGAATTTGCGGATTGAACGGTGAACTTTTTTAACAAACAATGATTTCTGGAAGTGCTCCTGAGCCCGTGCAGTGATTTCCATGACAGAATCGTGGGTGTTTTTAAAGCAGCACTGCCTCAGTCCCGGAACATCACAGGCATGCAATATTGATTTTCAACCTCGTTCCTTGTGCACACAGATATCTTCGGATTCTCTTAATCTGTGGATGATAATATGTACTGTAGATAATAAGATATTCAAAAATCTTCACAATTTTACACTATCCTGAAATTGTTCCACATTTTTTTACAGACTGATGAAGCCCAGCTTTACTTACTGAGAAACACTGCCTCTCCAAGACGCCATTTTTATACCCAGTCATGTTACTGACCTCCTGCCAGTTAATCTAGTTAGTTAAAAATGTCCCTCCAGCTGCTTCCTTTTAGTACCTCTTACTTTCCCAGCCTTTTTGAGCCACCAGAAAATTCAAAATTAAATAATATTTTATCTAAAATGTTAAACATTTTGGTTTTATGTTTTATTGTAAATAAAATATGGCTTAATGAGATTTGCTAATCGTTCTGTTTTTATTTGCATTTTACAGTGTCCCAACCTGGAATTTGGACTCCAGCTTCTGAGCCACGTAGACACCTCAGTTTACCTTAAAAGGAGCCAGATCATAAAATAAATACAATAAAATCATGTAATAAAAAAACAACAACAACTCTTTGTGCCCTCTTTAACGCTAATGTCTTTAGTTTGCATAGCCATCCAGGCCACATGTTGACACTCCTGTGTTGGATTTCTCAGCCTAAAACAAGGCCACATATAGCCTAAATTGTCTTAATCAGGATCAGCCTGTGAAACTATCTCTTAATAACCCTTAAAAAAAAAACAAATGGAAAAAATTGCCTGTCTTTATTTAAGCGTAACAAATTTTAAGTAGATTTTGAAAATGTTCACATCTTAACATCTAAATGTCAACTACTGACGCCCACCCAGCCTGAGATATCTTAATAAGAGTAAGACGTCTCAGTTTTTCCACATTACAAAGAAACGATGCCATAACAACTGGCAGCTCATTACCTAAACTCTGCCCCACAATAAAAGAAAAACAGTAACTTTTATTGATTATTGACTTTAAAAAACACAATTTTATGTCTTTAATGGTTCATTGTAGAGTGGAGTAGAGTTGGTCCCCTACAGATCACATGTTGGGTGGCTCAATCTTCAGCCTTGGGTAAGACACTGAACCCAGTGCAAAAGAATAGCTAGAAAGTGCTTAAAAGCATAGACTAAAACAAATAAATGTGTGAGTGAATGTGGTTTGTAGTATAGAGTGCTTTGGTATAAGTACCAGTCCAAAATGCACACCGCCTTCATTTTGCAAAGCCTGTCAGACAGGTTTGGGCCTCCGCTTGAGGCATGCCCTGTTCTGTTCTGCAGACTCCTCTAACTGGATCATCACCCCTCCACAGCTGCAGCAGGTGTTATGACCACTGGAGGGCAGCACAGCACCACTCCTGAACCAGAGTCAAGACTATGGACACACACAGTTATAAATCTCTGTTTATTAAAATATACCAAGCATTTTTTTAAAAATAAAATAAAGTCAAAACTCTGTGTTTCCAGTCCGGACCAAGAACAGCAAACTGTCTGAGCTCTCAAGATACCAAAGATCAAGTCCCCAAAGCCAGAGCAGGAAAGATGCAAATACAGACTCGGTGGATTACACTCATCCACAGTAGGAAAATAATGTGCAGCTACTGACACACACATGAGTTACAGTGTTTTTTCCCCCTCTTGTTAAAAGTGGCTTCTGTTAATGCTGTGGAAACACTGACTTATTAATCTGACTGCGGGTGAAAAGATATTAAAAGATGCCGTTCTGATGATCTCACAGGCTGGTTTATTTAACAGGCCCAGAGGTTACAGGGAGCAAATTAAAGACAGGAGAGAAATAACTCAGTGTTGAAATGGATCAGATATTTGACCCTGTGTGTGGTTTTTTTAAAGTCATTTTGAGCTTTATTGTGTTTTCCACGCTCTGCTTTAAACCTCCTGCCTTTGGTCTTTCTCAGTCCTGGACACAGTCTAGCCGGTTTCCATGAACCCAGTAACAGATCTGAGCGAACTTCAAAGGAGTGATGCGCACGGCCACGTTGTAATCCCGGTTCTCGCCGTCTATCTCCAGCCACTGGTGTCCAGAGAATATGCCGATGACCTTCCTTTCCCAGCGCTCTAAGGTGTTGTCCCACACTCGGCCGTACACTCCAGAGCCACTGGCTCCAGGTCGGGCATCGCAGTGCTGATATATCAGGTCGTTGGACTCTTCTTCCACGGGACAAAACCTGTACACGAGCTGCCCGGGCCTGTCGCTGTCGAAACCGGAGAAGTGGATGCGATGGCCCGCCAGATCGTCAGAGGACGGAGCCACAGAGAGGCGCATGAAGGGACGACGGTGAGGCCAACGCAGCTCCAGCAGGGCATAATCGAACTCCATGCTAACCTCCTGAGGACCCTGGATCCAGCCCTTTGGCACACGGGTGCGTCTCACCCGCACCCAGTGGACCAGAGGCTTCTTGGCAGAAGTGAAGTGTGTTTTTGTGCCGTTGATGGATGGAGGGATCAGGAAGCCCACCCTGAGCCTTCGCGCCCCATTGACATAATCCTTCCCATCGTGCACACAGTGTGCAGCTGTGAGGACGTGCCGCTGAGACACGAGAACTCCGGTGCAGCCGGTGGAGATCCGCACAGCTGTGGAGAAGGGGTAATCCAACAGGAAGTTGTCACCTTGTATGTTAAAGCGGCCATCCGCTCCATAGATCTGCCGTCTCACACGCCTGGGCTTCACTCTCCGGGGCGAAGGGTGAGCTCCTCCGAACTCTGCGTCATCCTCCACATCTACCGTGGTGAGAGTGCGCGAGCCGTCGGCGTACAGGGTCTCGAATGCCAGTTTCTCCGTGAGCTGCTCCCTCTGCTCTTCCTGCTCTCCTCTGTGGAAGCAGCTTGTGTTGCAGTGAGTGGTGAAATCCAGCTGAGCGTGAGCACTGAAGCGGGAGCGGGTCAGAGGCGTCGGAGCGTGAGGGACCAGCGTGGGGACGTGGGCTGGAGGAGGGTGGAGGAGAGAGAAGGTCAGGGGGAGCTGAAGAAACAGGTGAGTCAGGAGGGAGCTCCCGGACGGCGTCATCGTGGTGATGGAAAACACTGAAAGGACGCAGAAAATGATCAGGCATCTCTGAGATTGCATGGATTCCTACACGTTTGCCAGGAACGACAAATGTGGAAAACATTCCCAAACAAGATGCCCCAGAAATACACAAACTCTAATCCCTTCATAAATCTGCACTTGTTTTCAGATGATTATTGATTGTAAATCACGCTGCAAGTGAGGTCAGCTTAGAAAGTTTTATGTTGCAACGCAGGCCTGAACTTCATGTGGTGTAGAGAGGCAACAATGAACCTCTTGTTCCTTCAATATAGATTACCAGGAAAATGGGATTTCAGCCCAGTGGAAGCAGAGATGTGGTTTAATGTATGACAAATTACAAAGAAAAGTCAGTGAAAGAGTCAGAAAAAAACCCTCTAAAAACTCTCAAGTTTGTTAAACTTCTTTAACAAACTTGAGAGTTTTTAAAGGCACTCGGATGTAAGGAGGTATTTTTCATTAAACATTAACTATGTTACAGCGTACACAAGGCTTTCGGGCTTTCAGGGCAGATTAGCAGGGATAAGCAGACACTTGATCCCCTTTAAAGACTGTGGATCCCCAGGCACTCATGGCACGAAAAGAGCAGGTGTGTAAAAAAAGTGAAAAGGCTACAAGTCCAGGCAGGGCAGCAGAACAGAGCATTACTCCTAACTAAAGACAGGGTGGGGCCTGTCCACACACCTATGAGCTGCCCCATAAAGCAATGTAACGGAGGTAGAGCTGCAACAAAGGGCTCCTGTAAGCTGGGAAAGTACAAATATCCTTCCATAGCAGCTGTGAGGACATCCAAAGTGGTAACAGCCCTGGGAAGACATGTAATCCATGTTTTAGGATGTAAAATAAATGAAACAATTGTCTTTTCACAGCCTTTTGTTTAATGTTGAATGTTTTAGAGAACTATTTTGATAGAAAATAAATAAATAAATAAAGATGAAAACACAGGAAAAGACACATAAATCTGGAGGAGAGATGGTGGGAAAGGTGTGGCTTTGTGGCCACTGCAGTAACCTGAGATCATGGTGTGTCTTTGAGCAGACCAAGTGCAAACAGTTTTTGTATCGCATATCAAAGGGGGAATACAATAAGTCAAGCCCTTACAGGAAGTGGATTTGGATTTGTTTTTACTTATTTTGGTAAGCAGTTAGGATAAGATAAAGAAATGGCTGTGTCCTACATTACAAACAATCCATTTCCTTTTTTTTAGACTTAAAATATATTTATAGAGCTGTTATATCATATTTGTTGCCCTTTCTGCTGACCCCAGGTCTTTCCAGAAAAGAAGATTTTTAATCTCAATGAGACTTTTTAAAGCATATATAAAAATCACCTTGCCAAAAACTGATTTCAGCTTTTACCTTGTTTCTGAAATGTCTGGTTATCATTCGTGAGAGACTTGTTTAGCTGATTATAGGTCAACAAGTCATGTAGAACAGTTTAAATATCTGCAATCATCCCAGGCATGTATCTAAAACCCTGCAGAAAACTTCCCGATCAACATCTGATATAGTCCATATGCTGCAGTGAGATGGACCGTATCTCAAAGTTTGCTTAAAAAACTTCTTATAAAATCTTTCAACCACCTCATTCAGGAAAATGTTCACGTACAAAAATAATTTGTAAATGTGAATGTAACTCAATTTTAGCGCTTTATGTATCCCAGTAGAGACACCGCAGCAGTTCCCAGCCAAGCCTCCCATTATTACCTCCTGATTAGAGATCGATAGTCCGTGTTTACATCCCAGTCAAGTTCTCCTCCCCATCAGACGACTCCTTCGGGATCATTTCCCCAGGTTGTCCTCCACCTCTGCGCTGACAGGTTGGCTACTTTCTCCCACCTCCGGCAGGTAAATCTCAAAAGCTCTCTTACAGCGCGTGCACATGCAGCTCCAGGTGTGGAGCGATTCTCGGGGCGTGCCGTGAAACCTGCTCGGCTCAGCCTGAACGCCACAAATAAAACCTCGAGCCTGAAAACAAGTGTTTTCTCTTCATGCACCGGCCGGTCTCGTGGTCCTAGTGCCCCTCAGCTTCCCGCCTGCCTGCCTGCCTGCCGAGGGTCAGCACGCGCTGTAGTTTTACAGGTTTATTCGTAAACGGACTTCTTGACTGAATGGTGCTGAATGGTACTTGTTTTAAACGGTTTATAAAGTTTTCCTTCTTTTTTAAAAAAATACAAGTTTTACATGATAAATGTCAAATCACAAATCATCTTTCTATTGAATGTTCCTCGGGCTGCCCAAACCTTTCAATTTAAAGCAAGGTTTCAGTTCAATTCAATTTTATTCCATTTTAACTATATAACACCAAATCACAACAACAGTTGCATCAAGGTGCTTCATATTGTAAGGTAAAGACCCTACAATAATAGAGCAAAAACCCCAACAATCAAACAACCCCCTTTGAGCAAGGACTTGGCGACAGCGGGAAAGAAAAACTCCCTTTTAACAGGAAGAAACCTCCTGCAGCACCAGGCTCAGGGAGGGGCGGCCTTTGGGGGTGAGCGAAGGAAGGCAGGACGAAAGATTTAAAGTTTAACGTTAAAATAATTAAATTAATTAGTTATTCTGTTACCCAGTGTATACGAGCCAATATGGCAACCAAGGACAAAAGAACCAACAAAACATGGCAACACTCACAGAAATGTGCAAACAGGCTTCAACCTTTTAAGTTCCAAGCTGCTGAAATGATAGTCTTAGTTACCTGGGTCACAAGCTTCATGGTAGAAAGAGTTTTCCAGGAACCGCCACAGCTGGCATGCTTTTATACTCACAACTACAAAAATCTTCAAAAACAAACAGTTTAGATACAAAATACTTTTTTTTTCTTTTTTTTTTGCTTGAGTGTTTTTTTTGTTTTTTTAAAAGTTTGCTTACAAGGTTTTAGGACTTTGAGTGACTTTGAAATAACTCCACGGTTCAAGTTCAGGGGTAGTTATTTTCACAATAGGGTATCGTGCTCTTTTAAATTTTAAGGTATTAAACTGTCATACTGGTAAAATTAAGGTAAGTGAAAAATAAACAGGAAAATGTTTATACAGTACATGTAAATCTACTAAGGCTTTCAGTTGTTGTCAGAGATTTGCATGCACTGATCGTGGGCGTGAATATCATGGTAATTTGGGCCTTTTTACAGCATACATCACATATATACATACACTAATTTAAATCTTTTAAGTGGTGCAGAAGGTTCTACAATGTCACTAAACTTGACAAGGCAGAGGCCTGTTAGCGACTCATGAGTGATCATGATTGAAAACAACTGATAGCTTCTCTTTGCCAGCATGAAAAGGGATTTGTTTGACAGTACTCATTGTGTTAACCAAAACTAAGAACAATGGGAAAGTCCAAGGACTCCAGTGAGGAAATAAGAAGGAGAGCTGTAGGTTTACACATGCTTGGAAGGTCTCGTTGAGCTATTTCTAAACAACTGCAGATTTCAAGATCATCAGTTTAAAAAATTACATGTCAGTACCAGTTATTCTGATGTGTCACCACTTTTCCAAAGTCTGGTCTTCAAACTTCATGGCCATGGTGAATGCATGCAAACTACCAAGCATAACTGTATATGATTCACCAATAAAAGCAACCTACTTTTTAAGTTTTTGTTATAGGTGTAATTATATGACTTAGTATTAAATATGTGAGCATTCTGTTTGTTGCATGGGGGAAATTATATAAGTCTCATCAGACATATAGTTTATATATGTCATTTTGGAGGGAATGGGAAATTCCCTTTATTAGAAAAACCCTTTCTGTTTCTTTCCATAACACTCTCCCGACTGTAATATACTTTAGTGTAGCTCTGTTGTGACATGAAGACTTAACATTCACTCCCATGAATCACCATTCCTGATTACTGTTTCTCCTCTACTGACTTACTCACAGACTATAAGTGTTCATTTTCATATCATAATAAGTGTCTGGTATTGAGTTTTGTAGCCCACAGCTACACCATAGCAAGAAAAATCTTGTTCCTGGCTTCATTGCACTCCAGCTTTTCATGCGTGCCAAAAGCTGGGATAGATAAGTATGAAGACCAACTTCAGCGCACTCAGACACTCTAGCTGGCAGGCAGATGACTGTTAGGGCATGTTCGCTGCAGAGTTCACCGCGTCCTCTGACCTTGATTTCCAGAGGTCTTTCAAATCTGTCAACCTGTGGAATTTGGGAAGCCCTGGAGTGACACTATTCGACGACTTGTTGCAGAAAACAGAGCTCCCAGTCAAAGAGAAGGTGCTTTCAGGGAAGCCAAAGAATCTCCCACCGAAGACAGAAATCTGTCTGTCGCTGCTGTCCTCAGAGCAAATGTCACCCGAGAAGAACACCTACCCAACCCGCTCCTCATCTCTGTAATTAGACATTCAGCTGGTGCTCAGGGAGAACTGTGGTGCTGACAGATTGAGTGTAAAGTATATTCCCTCTGAGATATGAAGGATGGTAAAAAAGATAGCGTACAAAAGGCTAGAGAAGTGTTGATGCGATTTCTGTAAGCAAGATGGTATCATTGCCTGTCTCTGTGCTACAGGCAGCGATCACAAGAAGTTTTGTGTGTATGCATGTGTGTGTTTGGCACTGAGCAGCTTGGCTTATGTTTCTCTCTGGAATTTCTCTCTTTCCGTTCTGTTCTTTTCAATGTTCCTCACAAAACGTTCTGCTCAAATTAAACAGGGCAGAAGATCCACATGTTACCAGAAACATTATATAAAATACTGTTTGCTCTCCTGCCAGCGCAGCGATGAGGAGATTAACACCCCTCTGCAAAGAATTAACTCCCAGACACCAACCTGTTAGCTTAGCTTACTACAAAGACTGGAATAAAGGGGTAGTTTCTGTTCAGTCACATGACTGCTAACCACACAACAATAACTTTGACTGCTATTTGGGGACACTATCAAGTGAACAGGCCCCAGTCAGACAGGCCTAGAGACCAGTGAGAGATCCCCTGGCAACTATAAATCTGTACTACCAATCCGGTTGGCAAGTAGTTATTGGCAGTTTCAAGGTGAAATTGGTTGCACAGATGGCTTTGGGCACTAGCAAATTGCATGGAAGTTACCCACTTGACTGCAAACATTTCCCAACTACTCTACAAGTGGTAGTGAAGCAGTGCGATGCAAACTGGAAATGGAGAACATTTTCCTTCAAAGTAAAAGTTGCACTTTTTTAAATATGGGTCGGCTGTAGAACTGCGGCACAGCTTTTAATTGTCTCAGTTTCAAGTTTGTACCTCATTTTTCACAGTTTCACTATTTCAGCTCAATTCAGTTTTATTCATATAGCACCAAATCATAATAACAGTCATCTAAAGGCGCTTTGTCTAAAGGCAAAGGCCCTACAATAACACAAATACTGCTTGGCGAGTCGTTGGTAACTGTTTGCAGACAAGTCGGTGGCCTTCATGCAAATTACAGGCTATAAAATACTATCAAAACTTGTGATTACCATCATAATATTATTGTAAATTTATATTTTCAACCATCACTGAACATGTTGCATGCCAGATGTTTACATGCATGATTAGACAGATAAACCACCAGTAATTATGCAACCCAGCTGTACATAATTTTGTTATTAAGTGCAGTAATTAATCATATACACAATCATTTAACATTATATGGCATGCCTGCCTCTAATGAAATGTTGAATGCACAATCTAATTTAAGCTGTAGGCTCTGCAGTTTCTTGCAATTCAATATCACGTTCTATCCAAATCAGCAGTGAGAAGGGAAAGATTTTCTTTCTGTCCTCGATGATTACTGCAGCCAACAGTGCAACAGAATATAAGCTTTGTAAAAAACAGTGGTAATTTGTGTGAAAACAATGTGTGAGTGCAATGTCAAAGGTCGTGTCAGTAGGTTGTGGCCGTTGTTTAACCACAAGTGATACAATCTACCAACAGACACTACATCTACACAAAATCTCTGCAAAAGCTAAAGGATAATAAAAACAATCATAGTTTGTATTTTTACACCACTTTAGAAGTTGCACAGATAACTTTGCACTTTCTACACTTAAAGAAAATTAAATAAATGTGATACAAGCAGTGAACTTTAGAGGTCCTGTATGTGGACTAAGCTAAGAGGTATGATGGCACCTGTCTAATTAATTTTACCTTCCAAAATATGAAAAAAATCCTTTAAGTGAAGAAAAAATGTGTGCTACTAGGTGTGTTAGCAAAGGTAGAATTATAGTAGAATAATATTCCCTTCAAAGAAAGCAGAAAACCTGATTTCCCCAAAAGCTTTTAAAGCGTGTATTTGTTCAGCTGTATCCAAATTTATTACACATGACTGAAACTCTCTGATACAATTTACTCAGATTGTTATCCTGCATAAATCAGTGGGTATAAAAAGCCTCCTAGTGTCCCACCTGTCTCCTGTTGTGGTTAATTAGCAGATCATTGTTAAGCACATGTTTCAAAGTTCGTCCATGGTTCAGTCTTTAGGAAATGGAACAGTCGCTATATTCAGTTAAAGGAAGAAGCTGTTAAAAAAAACAGATGGTGGTGATATATCTTTCCTTCCCAAAAGAATTTGTTATGCTTGCCAGCATTAATTCAGTTCTTTAAGCTGTACCTGCCGATTCTGGTCAAAGGTCACAAAGGGCTAAAGCCTAGAAACCAAGCTGCCAGTATGCTTTGGGTGCTGTTTCTACGTTTCTACACGTTTCTAGACTAGTTTGCATATTTTAGACTGTAAAAGTGCCTGACTTTCATGTTTTTGCTATTTGGAGGAAACACGTCAGCTCCACATGAAAGAAAAAAAGAAAATTCCTGGCCTGAGAATTGACTGATGCTGACACACTGCTGCCTTTGTTAGAAGACAGATTTTTTCCCACTGCATTGCAGACCTCAAACGCCACGTTACAGATTATGCTCATTCATTCATGGACACCAGGTGGGACCCTCACTTCAGTGGACACTCTTTGTCTAAGCACCAGTTCCTTCACAGACCAGATGTAAGAGCGATTGACCAACACAGCGCATCCATGCATCTCTCTGACCATCCATCCGTCTGGCCGTCCGTCCATTTTTTTAACCTCTTAACCAATTAAGGGTCACAGGACGGTCGTTATCTTTCATGTCTCTCTGATATTAAAACCTTGTCATCACATACAAAGTCTTAAAGAGCTCAAAGTATCCAATAATCCCAGCAGGGTTACTTGAAGTTCCTGCTGTTTCTACAAGTACCCCCCTCCATTGGAACCAACTCCCAAGTTGAATTCCTACTTTTAAGATCAAACTTTAAACTTTCCTTTGATAAAGCTTATAGTTAGGGCTGAATTAGGCAACCCTGAAGCATCTCTTAGTTATGCTGGTAAATGCTCAGACTGCTTGGGGGAAGTTTTACTACTACATATCATTAAGTTTGTCCTCACTGCTCTCTTTTCAGCTCTTCTCTTTCCCCAGCAGTCACCCCCAACGGTTGTGTCAGATGACTGCTTCAATGAAAGTGGTTCAACCAGAGGTTTCTTCCTGTTTAACTGGAGTTTTTCCTTCGCACTTTCACCAAATGCAGTTCACAGGGGATTGTCAGATTGTTGGGGTTTTCGCCCTAATACTTTGGGGTCTACCTTACAATATAAAGCAACTTGAAGTGAGTGTGGTTGTGAGTTCGTACTATGTAAATAAAACTGAATTTAGTAGCCCAGCTGTTATCGAGTGTGTACACACTGGACAGATTACCAGTCTAGTGGATGTGTTAACACAGAGAGACAGACATAGAATCACAAATTAACCTAAAATGTATGTCTGTGGACTTTGGGAAGAAGGTGGAGTACCCACACAGACACTGGGAGAATATGCAAACGCCACGTCCAAAAGCTGTTCATATTAAACTGTCAGGCATGAAGGAGTTACTCTAATTTACTTGTGATAACTGGTCTCAAGTAAACAAGGACTCATTACAAAAGAAGTAACTGGTCAAAAAGTTCAAAAAGTCAGAAACCACTTCTTAGAAAAACTTGACTATTTTCTGATTGGTCCATTGCATTGATGGTCTCCCACATGGTGCTATCAGAGTGTGCCTTAAATGAGACCTATTTCACCTGTGTGGATGAAGTCCTTTTTAGATGAGCGAGCACTTTCTCCTCCAGTCTGTAGATTCTGCTCTGGATGGGAAACAGAGCAGCTTTACTGAGCATCCAATAAATGCTCATTCTAGAAGAAGTACAAAAAAATATTTTTTGTTGACTAGTTGTGGAAATTCACTAAACACTACATATCTCAGATGTTTAACATAGTTTCCTGGTGTATTTTTCCTCACCTTCACGTTTGTGTCTTTAACGCTCGGCTCCTGAAGGTCAGTGACCTCCCTGCTTAGCTCCCAGCTGACCCCAGAGCTCTCAAAAATACCTCTCTCGCTGACCCACACTCACACTTTCCGAGATGATTCATTTAAGTAAACAAAGGGCCTGACTCTACACTCGTCTTTGCACCTGACCACTCTGAAGGGAATTCAGTGCTTAGTCTGTCACTGCCTGAAGAGGAAAGAGAAGAAAATAAATACAGGACACTGAAAATGAAAGTATGTGTGCCACTTTTTTTTTGCTTTTATCTATAATTCTGTGTTTGAATAGGGCTATCTAATATATCTTGTTACTCCCACCAGTTCGGACTGAGCTTATTCAGCCTGCAGAGTTCATGCTCAGTACAGCAGTGTGCAGGCATACCTTAAATTTTCTTGAGAGTGGTGCTGTGGCACTGAACACATGTCAAAACCTGTAATAGCTCCATACTGTACAAACAGAGTTCATTCCTAACATATGTCTCCTCACATGCACTTCAGACTGAAATAAATAAACCAGCATGCAGTCTCCTTTCCTATTATCGAGCCAGCACGGTGGGCCGAGAGATCAAGACTTGTGTGACCGTTCAGCTGACATGCTGTGGGGGCCCCACGACAGTCTCTAAGAGATTGAGGGATTTATTAGCAGGATCAGAGGTTTTTCTCTGCACTCTTTAATCTGATAATTGGCTTCAAATTCAAACAAACTACCCAAGCTTTAAAACAGTAGAATGAACTGTTTATAACAATCCTGATGCTCTTGACACAATCTCAGCTGGGCCCCCCTGTCACTTTGAAAACACACAAACTGGAGCCTTTATTACAGAGCAGCTCTTTTAAAGAGCAGGGCCGTGAAAAGAAAGAGTGTTTCATTTCTCCCCTCCAGCCTGTGCCACAGTGTTTTATGCCCCCCCCTCTTTTTCCATCCAGATATATTTATTGTGTCTTGACTCCTTCCCTTTTCATCCCATCTGTCTCTCCTCATCATCCGTTCAAAACAGACCAGATATTTTCCATATTTCAGTCCTTGCGCTTGCCACTTCACTAAAAGCTTCATCTGTGCCACCAATGACCTTTTCAGATGTAAGATTTTCCTCTTTGATAACTATCTCATCCTCCTCTTGAGCAGATACCCTTCCTGCCATTAGTCCCTGGTTCTCCTGCAGGGCCTTGTGGGTACGCATTCAGCCTGACTTCCCCTCGGCATGATGTCATTTCAGTTTTGGCTGCACGAGCTGTAAGAGGAAAGGAGAAAAAAAAGGGGGAAAAACACAGTTAGCAGAAACAGAAGTAAGGAATGCAAACTGACTGCGTTGAAATCCAGGACAGACGAGGAAAGTGTGCCTCCTGATATCTCTAACCACTCTGGGCAGAGAGCGTGGAGGGGAGTGTGGAAGTCATCCCAAACAGCAGGCTCTCGATTTCAGGCCTCCTTTAACAGCCTTTGAACTGGACATATGGAAAGGAGAAGGGCATCTGTTTGTTTAATCAAGTTACAAGTGATTGTGGGAGCAAAAATGATGAAAATAAATCCACTGATCACTATAAAATTGCCTCCCAGATTGTTGCTGCATTAGTTAAAATCTTAGTTTTCATGAGAAAACACTTTTTTGTTTTTGTTTTATCTTAACCCTGAACAAACCCTGACCCTAAAAACAAATAAATAAGTTGTGCTTTCAGCTTAGCTATCTCCAAGCAAGACTGAAAGATCGCTCCTAGAATATTTGATAAAACTCAAGAGTGACAGGCACCAAAGAGCTGAATATCTGGGTAATTTATACCAGAAGGACAAAGGAATGCTGGCAATCTTTGGAGGTATTTGGTGAGACCAGACTTAATGCAGAATTGTCAATTGTCAACAACAGCGAAAGTATCTGGAGGAAAAGACAGGCGTGGATATGTTGTGCAAAATGCAAACACGTGTCTCAAGTAGGCCGAGTGCGGAGCTTTCATCGCACCAATAAGGTCTGGATATCCAGAGATCATCAAAAGACTCTGTGACAGGAACACAGTGCAGGCGACTGCAGACCATCTGACCACAAAAGATGGATCACACTAAAGCTAAAGCTGTTTCTTCGGAGGTGACGGAGACAAAAAGCAGTCAAGCTATTGGAGCGCAGGAACAAGTCTGGTGTAAAGGACTCTGTAAACACACTCAAATATTTACAGGCTCGGGGTGAACATTCCCACTGACACTCTGGCTGTGTGGATCTCTCGTGCAGGCACAGGCGCAGCAGAGTTTCACTGATGAGTTTGCTGCTAAAAATACCCTCTTCTCCACCTGCATGTCCTCACTCGACCCTCTGAGTATGTGAGCGTGATATTCTGTCAGATCTCTGCCTACCTGCCCTGAAACCGAGCTTAAGTTTCCAGGAAACAAATATATATTTAACTAAAACCAAATGAGCTCCTTTACATTTAATTTATTATATTTGATATTCTTTAACAAGTATCACCAATTTGTGTACAATCAGTCTTGGTAAAAAGAGTCAGGCCTATGGATAACAGATAAATAATCCTTTTTTTTTGCACTGTTTATGAAGTAGTTTACAAAGAGTAAAGCATGCATGGGCTACTTTGATTCACTAACATAATACATTATGTTATTTAAGGCTGCAAAGATTGATAAAGGACATATAAACAAACTAAAAAAACAACTTTTAAGCTTTGCAGTGGGAAAGTGTTAGAACTAACTAATTTGCGTATCCAGTAGTAGATGAACATAGCTACTTCTTTAGCTTCTTAGTTGCTAATTGATGCACTGTTGAAAACACAAGCATGTATTGTTAGTATAGAAAAGGTCATATACAGTTAGGCCACTAATTTGTTGGACAAAGACAGTTTTCAGTTGCTGTCGGTGCATCTTTCTGCATTCAGTTTTGTGTTTGATGACTGAAAAGCTGCTCTGTTGAGCTGAGATCAGGTGACTGGCTTGGCCATTGAAGAATATCTCATTTGTTTGCTTGCTTTTGCAGCTTCCTTTGGGTCATTATCCACTTGCACCGAGTACAGAGTACAGCCCTGTACACTTCACAGTACATCCTTCTATTTCTGTCTGCAGTCATACATGTCCATGGTATAACACTCTATCCACCATGTTTGACTTTGTGATATGTCTTGGATCATTCCCATAATTCAGGTGCAAGTATACCTTGGTTTCATCTGACTAAAAGATTGGTTTGGTTTTTGGTGTGCAGGCTCTTCTAGATGCTTTCTGGTCAAGTCTAATCCAACCTTTATCTTCTTCAGTGTAACCGGTGGTTTGCACCTTGTATTCATGAATGCAACTCTTGATTGTAGACCTTGACAGTGATACCTAACCCCCTCTAGAGCGTTTTTGCCTTTGATGTTGTGAATCTTTTTTTCCTAACCATGGAAATAATTCTGCCATCATGCACTTTAGTTGTCTTCTGTGGTCCTTTGGGTCTTTTGGTGTAGCTGAGGTGGCCAGAGCATTCGCTCTTCTTAAGAATGCACCAGACTGATGATTTACAAAAACCTTTTGCTGTCTCTTTGACCTTCACCACTTGCACATATCTCTTTTGGCGTCATATTTAAAATGACAAAAGCTCCAAATCACAAATTAAACACTTTGAATGAACTTTGCATATTATGTCTGCTTCATTTGTCATGAAACAACAAGGTAGCTGAGTGTGGTCCTGTATAAAAATGGCTGTAATTCCTAAATAATATTGGTGTTTTTCACAGTGCGTGTTGATTGTGATTCAGTTTTAATTCAGTGTTATTTTACTGAAGCTTTTATTGGAGACCACAGAAAAGGTTTACACGACTCACACAGTAACATGTCTTTAAAAAAACGGAAACAATAACGTGATTTTTTTCAGTCTTGCATCATGTAGTGGACGGTTACATCCACTGAGTCAAGCCTGAGGCTGGGTGGTGGTGGTGGTGCTGGTGGTGGTGGAGGGGTACCTGAGTCCTGCATGGAATGTTCTGCGACATTCTGGAATGTTATCACCATAGTTCTCCACTCTGAAGAACTCACAAAGAGCCCACCCACGAGAACTGTGCGGTTGCTGGGAAACTAAGAAGCCCTGATAACGACCGCAGTGTGGAGTTTTGACTGAGGAGAGGAATCCAGGGAGTGTGTGAGTGTGTGTTTGTGTGTTTACCCAAACCCACCAAACACAACACACAACAGCACCTTTTAGAAATAAAGTAGTTCATGCTTGTAAAACAGTCAGGACTGAGGGTCACCAGCTAAACTACTTTCAGAGCTTGCTTCACTAAATCACATACCAGAAAATCTTATATTAACTTCAGCAAAGCATAAATAATTTCAGAATACATATATAGATATATATATATATATATATATATATATATTCCTCATCAAGAGAAATCATCTACTTAAAACTGAGGTACAAATCAGTTTTAGACACAGATAACTGCTGCATTTATATCCGCACAGAGGAGTTACACTCGATAACACTGATTGTTATTGTAATGCAGATAATAATGATTAACACATTTATCTTACACCTGAAAGAGCCCTGGCTCTATTCCAGGAGAAGACACAGATCCGACCTCAGGGGTCCTCCTAGTGCTGCTTCCAAGCCCGGATAAATGGGAGGGTTGGATGAGGAGGGGGGCATTTGGCATAAAATCAAATATGCAGATCCATCTGATAATAAGGAAGCAGCTGAAAGTACCGACTGCATGTAGACATTTCTTTCACTTAAATCAACTAACGTCCCAGAAAGCTAAAGGTAAACGGTTCTTACATAGTGCTTTTCTACTCTCCCTCAAAGCGCTTTATACAACATGCATTATTCACATAAACGCTTTAAAAAAAATCTTTTCTTTCTATTCCCCTGGCTGACTTCCATCACACCCACCTGAACTGGTGCAAGTTGCCCTCTGGCCTTTTAAAACACTTGGCATTTCCCCCTCTTCACTGAAAAAGCTGATGTTCTTTTATTGTATGTTTCTTCTATAATTCTGTTATTTCGCTTTGTTTAATCAACTCCAAATTCATGATGGTAATGGCTGTCTTCCCCAGTTAGCAGAGGTAAACCAGATGCTGGTCTGACACACAGATTTGTGGGGCTGCCAGATCATTGTTCTTATCTGCAGCTGCTAATCCCTCCACTTACATGCAATATTAATTTGGTGACATTGCCTCGCTATAAAAACACAACAGCAGTATACACGATCGCTGTCAGGATCACTTCCTTGACAAAATACTGAACAACTTCTCTGTGAATGAAAAAAACTGGGCTGGATTCAAGAGCCAGACACACCCCATCATTGTCTCCACCAAGCAAATTAAAGTTCCTAACAAGGTCTTAATTACCAGTGCATGTGTTGGGCTTGCTCTCACTGAAATTAAAGCATTTTTGTTTCACCGCTCACCTCTCTTCTCCCCCCGCCCAAGGATTTTTATGGTCATGACTATGCCAGAGCTGTGCAAGTGAATGAGCAGAGCCGTGCAAGCCAAAAGCGAGAATGCTGAAAAACAGTCTAAGAAGGACAAGAACGTGGCTTCCTCTGCCGCATTCTTTCCTTCATCAGGAATTCACTGAGGTTTGGCCGTGCATTTAAAAAATTTTTTTTTTTTTTTTTTTTTTTTACTGGAGCCTTTTCCTGCTCGCCTGGGAATAACAAGGCTGTCCATTACTTGTCCCAGTGAGCTTTGAATGGGGAAGCCGCAGACTGGGCTTCAGAGCTATCCAAGTGCTCAGGGCAACTACACACCCACAGTTTCATCCTTAAACACTGCATAAAACACAGGAACAAAGTGTCCGTAACAGACCTCTGAACACAGCAGAGCTCATTTTCCTGAGAATAACACTCTCTGTGCAGACCAGCCCAAAGCTTTGACTCAGGGTTTTGTCCCCCAAACTTGTACTCCTTTCAGCTGCAGACAGATTCATGAAGAAAATGCAGCTGATAATTAGATTCCAGCACGGGCACATCTCTCCTTTGTGCACAGCTGGATCTTTTTTTGGTTTTGACCAACTTTTAATCCAAAGCTGACTCTGGTCTATAAATCCAGCAGACAGGAGGTGCAACAGATTTACAGCTCCAAAGAGACGTTAGTGCAATGGCAAAACATTCCAGCGACAACTATTTAATTGTAAACTTATCTAAAGATTATCCGAAGCCAGAAGAACAAAAGGCTCAGAGGCCTTTGATTTGTAGCGATCACAAAAGCTTTTCCTAAACCGTGTCTGTTTATAATAACTTGAAGGGATCCAAAACACTCAGAGCCAAAGAAAAGTTGGAGAAAACACCGGAGATCCAGTTGGCGGGCACGTCCTGTATCACCAAAACCAGTGTCTGCAGTTAATCGGCGCTGCAGTCGTGTCTACCTGTTGCTCTATTTTATTCTCCTCTTCTGAACCCATTAAACATTTTAGCTTCCACTGTTCACAATTATCTCACTCTCTAATTGTTATGTAAGTGTGCAATCCTGTGAAAAATTACAATCCACGATAATCACTTGGATACACCCCCACTCCCACTGATGAAACGCCTCTGACATCTCGCACTAATTGTTCCTGTTTTTCCCAAAAACATGCAAGGCGGCCCAAATGTCTGAAGGCACGGAGCAGGCAGTGGGAAGGGTGACAACAGTCTGAAATCGCACTGAAAAAGAGACACACAAACACACACATGCACGAGGCAGCCGAGGTGGCCAAGGCCTGATCTCAGCTAAGACAAGGCTGGGCTGCAGCTGTGTGTCCTCATGTTCAACTCCCCTTTAGATCCAGATTAGTAACACTGTTACTCAGCCAAGACCTGCTCCCACTGACACTTGGACTTAAATGCACTGTGGTATACATTTACACAAAGCTGGGCTCTTTATTTTTCTATTGATGTTTCTGCAGTATGTGTCTGTTCACAATTTGTAAATGGCTTCATTATTGCATTAACTACACGGACAAGGGTGCAGATGCAAACTGTTAGCATGATAAATAGGCCTGCCTGATGCACTAGACTGAGACATTACTCAGCTGGATTTTTACCTGGCACAGGCCCTGGGCTCAAGGAGGCACAGGGCCTGATATTATAACAGAAAGTAATGCAAAACAACGCAAATGAGACCCAGAAACAATGCACACAACCACAAAAAGAATAAATGGCAGTAAAAGGAAGCAAAAGTAACCACAGAGAGACAAAAAGCTCCAAAAAAAGACCAGTAGGATCAACTACAGGATGCACAAATCCTGTTTGTTCTTATGTGCGCTGAGTCTGACTGTGCCCAGGGGACCATTGTCTTATAATCCATCCATACTGAAGTCTAACGCATACTGACAGCTGACGATGCTGTAATGTACTATACCACATATTAAAGCAATTATAAAAGAGGAAAGAGGAAAGACACCAAGCAACAGCTGTCCCATAACTGAATATTATAATTTAAAGACCTTTATATCATGATGCTAGGGTGTGATCATGTGGTCTTGCTTTATTTAAGTCTGTAATTTTTTATAAAATGTAGTACATTTTTATAAAATTTTACAGGCCAGAGAGTCTCACAAACGCTAGTAGGATTTTAGATTTTCAAATTCGTTTGTCTGTTACAGCCAAATGAAGAAGAAAGCTCGGTCATATCTCAGCATGCAGTGACACCAAAGCTTGGTGTATGACTTGGAAAGCCTCTTCTGAGGTCGTCCAAAACCAGCTGCATCACTTTTCTGCTGAGCATGTTTCAGGACATCCAGTTACCAGGAAAAAAAAAGGTTTGTAGATCCAATGCTAGAACAAATTTGTGACCTAAACATTCAGATTTTTTTTTAATCACATAAATTAGAAATAAAACTCTGATCTCATGTTGATCCAAGGAATCAAACTTGGTATAGTTTTAGTTCAAAACGCCTGTGCTAGATGTGCAGACATGAAAAGAGTCAGTTGAGTATCCGCAGTCAGTGGGCCAAGCTTTCAACCGTTACATCAGGATTTATGAGCTGTTATAGACTCCAATGGCAGGAAGAAGAAACGACAGAAGAAGGGTTTCACTGCTTAGCCACAAAATTAGTAATAAAAAGTAATAAAGTAATAAAAAAATATTTGTTGTTTTGCTTTCTTCATCTTTGTGCGTTCAGTGTGGTGAATTGGGTGCATAGACCGTCTATAAAACACGGACATAATCATAATGAAGTCACCCACTGGCGGGTGAAAGTGTCGCTGTAAACCATGCACTGGATGCAGGAATGATGAGTGTTTCTGACTGAGGGCCCTTTCTCACAGAAAATGGCATGCGCTCTGTAACCAATTTTTTTCTATGGTTTGTGCCGCACAATAATGGTTTCCTGATGCATTGAGTAAGCGCACTGGCTGGGGAGCACTTGTGCAATGTGATGTACATTCATAAGGCCAATGGAAATGCAGGATGACAGCTCGCTGATGCACGCAATGAGGACAAAATTATTAGCCACCACCATTTTTGTCAGATTTTTCCCCATGTGCTTTCTTTCAAAGCATTTAGAAAGAAAGCATAAATTATTTCTAATTACACACAACAGCAGAATTATTTCAGAAAAAACTCAAATTGAGTTTTTTATTGAGTCAATGCACAAACTACTGCTGTGCAATGATGTGCTTTGACTTTGTAATGCCCAAAGCTTGTAGAAATCAAGTTAGAATTAAGGGTTATCTTCCAGGGTCTTCAAGGGTTTGAGCTGTCACTCCAAAAAAAAAAAGCATGCCAAAATCAAAATAAATCAGTTTAGACTTGAGAAACAGAATTGTTGACGCTACAAAGCAGGAGATGGATATCCAAAGTTATCACAGCGTTTCCAAGTATTAAGAACTGGAGTGAGAAGTATCATTAAAATATTCAAAGAGAGCCACAGTAAAGAACAAGCCTGGCAGAGGTAGGAAGATTCTGGGAAGACAACTAGTGAGAGATGTGACTAAAGACCCCAGAACAACTGCCAAGACACTTGTGAATGACTTAGCCAAGTCTGTGACTGTGGTCTGAAAGAAGAAAATCTTTGGAACCGTGCACAGTAATGGACTACGAGGTTAGAGACCAAGAAAAACTCCAGTTCTGCAGAAGAAACACCTTTAAGCCAGACTGAAGTAACCTAAGGACAACCTCAAGGAATGTTATGCATATTTGAAGTGTGCTCAGCTTGAGAGATTCACCGAAGAACAGACTGGGATTGCTCCGGAGGCACTAGGAGACTTACTGAAAACTGCAACAAACAACTTCAGGGTATTATCAAGCAAAAAGATACATAATTGACTATTAGGCATCAGGTGGGCTAATAATTTTGACCCCAGTAGTTTTTGTGAAAGCAGCCAACTCAGATAGATTTTGGAGGATTTTCGCTCAGCCAAGTTGCCAATCACAAGCATAAGGATGCCCTCCTCTTTGACTAAAATACACACCATGTTACATCCATTAGGATTTGAAGGTAATAACTGAGATCACAAACTTATTGGTAACGTGGCTACTGAGGCTACGTTACTCATCTGCAGATCATGTGGATCAGTTGCCCCCTACTGTTCATTACAAAAATTGCAGGTTTCATGCTTTTCCTTGGTGGCTTTACTTGTCAGACCTAGGAGCTATGACCATCTTTTATATACAGTCTGTGTTATGTAGCCTATAACACGTACATTTGCATTTGAAAAAAAAACCCTCTGATACTGATTTACTGTGAAACAGGGCTAAAGCCTATAAAAGCAGGTTATGAACCTTAACATTGACCTTAAACAGAAATTTGAGAAGAGATGAAAGCTTTTTGGCTTTCTCTAGCTTCCCATTATTATCCTGTATTGTGTAAATGTGCTCCAGGGTTTGTGTGTAAACTAATCTAATCTTCAGAAAAAGTCATGACACAGAGTACACATAAATAAACAACCTATGCTTTCAATAAAGTTCCTCTG
This sequence comes from Oreochromis niloticus, assembly GCF_001858045.2. NCBI lineage: Eukaryota > Metazoa > Chordata > Actinopteri > Cichliformes > Cichlidae > Oreochromis > Oreochromis niloticus. The sequence goes on from NC_031966.2 coordinate 20,349,788, forward strand.
GGTTCCTCCTTTAATTTAATCAGTGTATATATTTTGTTTCTTGTTACTCATTATGTATTACGCCTCTCTGAAGCTCCCCTCTGCGCTGGGTACAGGGTTTGTGTTGTCGTCACCCTCTCTTCTAATGCAGGGCCCCTGGAGCCAGAAGGTGTTTCTGAATCATGAGTCTGTGACTTGGCAGCGTGTTGAATGACTGTCAACTTAAAGAGCAGCAGTTCACCAACTCTGCTGTAAAACCAAAGCAACTCCATTCAGCCGCCAAGTCACCCACAGCAACCCCGTCACTCCCCCCGGGGACACATACAAAGCACAAAGGATGTAACCTGAACCGTGCCGTCATTGGGTCCCCAACATTAGGTAAAAAGAAGCACAAAAAAAAAAACCCTTTACAACCATTATTATATTTAAAACAGCTCATAAATACTTGATTCTTAGCACCCTGTTTCACAGCTGATTGTTGCATTTGCAGTTTAAGGGTGACTCTAGTGAACAATGTGTCACAACCCCGTCCCCATCTTTTTTAAAGTTATTCATCAGAATGATGTACAAATGTCTTCCTTCAACTTCCCAAATATTTGTCAGGTTTGAATTGGACAATATAAGAAGTAACTTGCAGATGTAATGGTAAATATAGTTATAAATGGGCATTATATGCTTTATTTTATTTCTCTCTTTCTCTCGCTCTTTTTGTTTTACATTGTGTCACTTCCATACAAAAGAAAAATGAAACAGAAGAGCTGTAAAAACAAAAACAGCTCAGGGAAAAGAGCATATAATACTGTAATCAACAGTGATTTCAACAAAAATGAGAAGATGTTCTTGTGCTTTTATCTGAAACATCTTCACTCATTAGGCACGCCTGTTCCACTGCTCGTTAACACAAATCTTTGATAACCACATGGCAGCAACTCAGTGCATTTAAGCATGTAGGCTCCAGATGACCTGCTGAAGTTCAAACTTCAGAAGAGCATCTCTCAGTCCAAATGAGCTGCAGCAGAAGACAGAACTGAGCCTTTCAGTTCAGACGGGGACTGGACACTTTAAGATTGGAAAAATGTTGCGTGGTATGATTAGTACCAAATTCTGGTGCAACATTCAGATGGTAGGATCAGCATGAATGCTTGGATCCACACTGCCTTGTATCACCAATTCAAACTGCTGCAGTTGGTGTAATGGGGTGTGCACGCTTTGGCCCCCTTAGTACTAACTAATCATCATTTCAGCACCACAGAAAGTGCATTGTATGTAAATGCACTTTCTTTCAAAAAAGGTTTTTATAAAAGCAGCGTATTAAGTTCTTAACCCCTGTTTTGAATAATATTCATAAGCAGCATAAACATGTATTAGATGCTACTTAAACTTCACTAATCCACAGCTAACCTGTGGATCAAGTATTCTGTCATGCACCATTTCCATGCTTTGCATGTTTACACTTTAACAACAATTCAAGTACAGCCTCAGCAGATTGACTGATAGTAAATAGTAGTTCCAGCTCTGCTCTAAAGCTGCTATGATTAAAGTTCAAACGTGAGACTGTGCAGAAATTGCTCTGCAGGGTCTGCACGCTGTTTCCCGTCTGTATCTTATCTTCCTGTATATGAAACAAAAATATGGAAATAGTGGGTGAGTCGGGGCACCGCAAACAGTGTGAACCTGCTGCTCTGTAACAATGGACTCCACCTGACCTTTCTTTGTTGCTGCTCTCAGCACCAGAGCGCCTCTGCTGCTGCTGCTGCAGGGTGGTGTGAGTCTGATGATCTGTGCAGCCCAGCAGGGTTACGAGCATGAGCGCCGCTGTTTCAACACAAAATAAGGAGTGTGTGAAAGCACCGCGAGCTACGTGCCACAGTATGCTTTATTATAACTGGCTGCTGTCACTGACACACAACCTTTTCATCAACCATTTGATGAACAACATGGAAACAAACACGCTGAAGGAGGAGGTGGAGAATTACTGAGCTGTGTTGTTGCTTTTAAAGAGTCGCCCAGACGCCATGTGAACCACAGATGGGGCGTTAAGTCGTGACTCACACAGACTGCAGCGACTGAGCGTGATGAAGGTTTAAGATACACAAAAGAGGACAGAGACAAGCTGAGAGGAACAATTCCTGCTCTGTTGCAATATCTCGATAAAAGGGATGATTTTCTCAGCTGGTCTCCTCTTTCACAGCTTTTTTCCCCTGAACTCTTTATTTGTCCTCCAAGTTAAGTTTTTCTCACTCTGTCCTCTTTCTTCCTCCCTGCCTGGATTGCTGGGAAACCCCAGAACACATACAACAATGTCACTCAAGTCAAACAGAGTAGAAAATTAACATTCAGATGGTGTCCCAGCGCTCCATCATCTGATACTCTCTCAGCGACTTGCACAAGGAGTCAGAGGTGTGGAGAGGCAGAAATGCTGCAAATGTGCAAGGAGAGAGCACACGTAAGATAGATCCCTAACAATCTGGGTGTGAGCACGTAAATCCCCTTCCACTTTTGTGTATCCAGAAGATGTTTAGGTTAGAGCAGCAGCAGGAGCAGAAGTCTGAGCATGTGCAACATATTTGCTGTGCCCCACATGGCCAGGTATCTTAATCCCCACCACCCTTGGGATTCCCCACCAAGAGATCCCATTAGTGAGGATAAAAGCTGTAATGTAGTCCAGAGAAACCTGATGGACGTGTGGTGCACTGCAAACCCCCCCACAGGCCAGCGGTGACCTCCATCTGATCCCTCACTAACTGGAATTACAGCTCCGGCTCCAGCGGGCAGTGTAAAAGAGCAATGAACTGTAAAGCATTTTGATGTCTTAATGAACAACATGCACACACAGCAACAAGTCCAATAAGGCGCACCTATAAATTCAAAACGAGCAGCAGAGTTTGCAGACGGCAAAGAAACCGCTTCAAACAAGTGAAGGCTCACAGTGAAGAGAGAAAATGTTAAACAGTGAGAAACACTTGGAGAGCTGAAGTTTGGACAGATGCAGCTTGGCGGTTTTTAAAACTGGTGGAGATTATAGCTCAGTGCATCTTCATGAGTCTTAATGCAAATCTTCAACTTTAAAGTGAAATTAAAGAATCTGAGGAGCGAGGGGGAAAAAAGCTGTCTACATTCTTCTCAGACCTACAGAAGGGTAACATAGCTCTGGGTCAGCATCTGGTGTCACTGAGCAATAATCACACACGATATGAACACGAGAAATAATTCAAGGACTGGATCCGGAGATCAGGAAATTTATTCACTTTAATGATGTCTGGAGAGTGATCAGAGCGGGTGTTGGAGCATGAAGGTGAAGAAATCGGAGACACCTGAACACAAATTGCAACCCTGATCCTCAACATAAAAAGGGAGGGAAAGGAAAAAAAGGCCGATCACGTGCTGAGGAGAGCTGATCAAGGCTTGCGTATAAATTCAGCAATCGTTAGAAGACCTATAATTCAGGTATCCAAGTCGCAGGTACACAAACAAAACAGTAATCAGCAGGAGATTATGGGTAATGAGCAAGCTTGAATTACTCTGGGCTCCATTTTCCACATTTTGGCCTCAGCTCTGAGTGTAATCACTTTAGTATGTTTCCCCTCAAAGTTTGTGCTTTTCAGTCGAAGGGAAATAAAGGCAGAAAGTTCTGGTGAGAAGCCAATACCCTCCAGTGACCACTTGTCCTAACAAAACAATGAGGACACCATTTCTGGAGCCAAGAAGAACAGAAAAGCGTTCCTGTGGGGGAAAGATTTCTAGTGTTTGTAATCATCTGAGCTATTACAATTCTGGTTTTACTATCGGGTTCTGATGTGTAATATTGCAGCTTATAAAATAAAGATTCAATGAGCCGACTGGTTTCTAAAACCTTATTACTGCCACTGACACCTTTGGCCTCCAGCTAAACTTTGAATTTTTTGGCGAACGTTCACTTTAGAGCATAAAAACTGCACTTTGAAGACCTGAAGTTTACTTACACTCATCAAAGGCATGAAGGTTTTGGTAATTTGGGGCTTTTAATAATTTCTTTAAACTGTCTGTTTCGACAGGGAGGAATGATTGAACAGCACACATCTTTAATGACTTAAAAAAACAAAAATGCAAGTTTAATTTATTTTGGATTTTTGGCTGGTTATTTGATTTTTCCTTAATCCACACAGATATATACAGACTCAAATATACATACATATATGTACATATACTGTACACTTAAATCTTTTAATAAGTGTGGCTGAAGGTTTTAAACTTTAAACAATATTATTATAATCTGATATTTTCCCACTTTGTTAAAAATACAAAAACCAGGAAATAGGTTTGAAAATTAGGCTAGTTTTAAAGACTTGACTGTGCAGCTTCTGGAGAAAATTGCAGTAGGATTGTTGCTGTTGCCAGTTATTGTCTTCTTGCATTGTGAGGCATCAGTGAGGCTTGAGATGTAAAATCTTGCATTTTTCAAAGCATATTTATATTCCATTAATAAACTGAAAGTCTTTGTACTGCCTGGAAGAAATTCAGAGGCCTTTTTACTGTTGTCTGCCAGCCTTTGTTGTTTGCTGCTCAGCAGGTGTGGCTAAAAAAAGCTGAAGAGACAACATATTTGATAATAAGAAGTTTAAAAAAGCTAAACAGAATGCTTTTATTTTGAAATTCTAATTCTTTAAAGCATGCCAGTAAATATTTTCTTGATTATTTGGATTATTGCCGGATTATTTGTCACATGAGCCACATATAATATGTACATTAATAAGTAATGTGGATCTAACCGCATTAAAATTAAAGGAGTGCAAACATGCAACATACGGACAATGTGAAAGAGGTCAAAGTTCACCCCTGTTTTGGACTGAAGGAACTTTTACCCAAGCACATAAATCAGAAAAGACTATTTGTAGAATAATGATAGAATTATTTTTCAGACTATAAATTATATACAAGCATATCAGCCATGAAGTTTGGTCATTTTTTTCCTTTAGGAGTCAGCAAAAGTCTGGGTTTTTTTTTTCTTTTTTATTGCACCTTTAAAGGTTTCTTGTGCCAAAGTACTGCAGAGAAGTGTTTAGATTTCCATCTTGTATATGAGCCCTGGAGGTTTCCTGCTCTCTCTCCCATGCACAGGGTTGACCTTCCTGCTAAAGCCATGGCTCCCTCACAGCAGCACATTACAAGAAACTGGGGACCATCTGGGAAAATAAACGGTTAATAAACCGACCCATCCTTCAGTCACGCTTCTGCTGCGGCTCGGTTATGGAAACATCAAAGGTAAAACACACACCTGGTTCAGAGTCCCGGTTACAGTCCCTTCATTCAGAAACCAGGAACCAGTGTCGTTTTCCCAATTAGGAGAAGAAAGGAGGGCTGGAGATGAAGAGAGACAGCAGCAGCTTCTGGAAGCAGCGTGAAAGCTGCTCATTTGCTAACACCCTGCTGGGTTAATTCAACCCCTGCATGAGTGTGTATGTTTTCACACTGGCCTACTGAACTCTTTCATTTCATGCCATCAGAGGACCTCTGGTGTGGACAAATAGACTCAAAGGAGGGAAAGGATGATAACGGACACATAGAGCTGCCAGCGTCTCACATGCGACAAAAATATGACGAATAAGAAAACAAAGTGTTTGACTTTGATTTACGTGGCTTTCAATTTGGCGTGGCTGTTGGTGGCAGACTGGCCCGTCTGACTATTTCAGTAGCTGCTGATCTACTGGGATTTTCCATCACAATTGTCTCTAGGATTTACAGAAAAGGTGCAAAAAGAGCAAGAATTCTCTGGGTGTCTTGTTAATATCAGAGGTCAGAAGAAAATGGCCAGACTGCTTTGAGCTGATAAGAAGGCAACATTAACTCAAATAACCCCTCGTTGGAACCAAGGTAAGCTATGCAGAAGAGCATCTCTGATTCCAGATTGGCTACAGCAGCAGAAGACCACACCTATCAGCAAAGAACAGAAGAGCGGGGGCTACAAATCGCGTGGATTCACTAAAATTGGACAATAGATCATTTGAAAAATGTTGCCTGGTGTGATGAGTCTTGATTTCTGCTAAGACATCTGGATGGTAGGGTGATCATTTATCGTAAAAAAATTGAAAACATGGATCCATCCTGCCTTCTATTAGTGGTTCAGGCTGTTGGTGATTTAACACTGCGGGGAATATTTTCTAGGCACTCTTTGTGGCTCTTTGTAAAAAATGAGCATTGCTGAAACGCCACAGCATGCCTGAGTATCATTGCTGAACACGTTGACCCTTCTATGACCACAGTCTGATTCCATCAGGAAAACACGCCATGTCACAGATCTCAAATAATCTCAAACTGGTTTCTTGAGCATGACTTTATAAGTCTCTATAACCCAGAAAATTTTTGACTGATTACCAAAAAAGATTTGTACATTTTTAGGCACGTTTCTAATTTTTTAAATAACGTTTTTGTAGCTGAATTTGCACTCTAAAAATGATACTATGCAGTTTGAAAGGTGTCAAAACATAAACTCAGCCTCCAAACGGTTAACTTTAGTGTATCAGTAGCTTGCGGTATGTGCTTGCTTTTGTGTGCGTGTTAACAGCTGGTCACAGCTGGTTTTAATACAGAAGGAACTGGCAGATTAGAAAATGACTTACAATGAAGGGAAAGGGGGATTTGGAGCTCAAAATACCATCAAAGAAAATAACACATATATCAGAGTCGCCTGTGGATTCAGGCATTAAGCTCTTTTCTCTCCATCCAGTCCAGCTACTATGTGCATTTTCACAGAAAGCAGAAGTTCTGAATACTCAAACAGTTATGAGTCTAACAAACTAAAGTGAGCTTTTATTTTTCAGTCTTCATGTGAAGCTGCATTTCCTGTTTTTCAGTTGCCCTGCATTACAGTCAGAGATGAGAGGGGCATTAATGAGCAAATATGATTGTTTCTTAAAACTACCAAAGTTTTCTTTTCTTTTTGACCTTAAAACTTCACTCTGGAGCTTGGCAACAGCTTCTAATTGTAAAAGAAGGTCAGTACAGTAAGGACCTTTTTGAATGAATGAACTTCAGACTTCTTCTTTCAGCTGCTCATGTTTAACCAAAGATAGAAAGTAACTGAGTTGAACAAGGTTTCAGTGTACACTGACTGATTTTCACAGCACTGGATGCCAATGGACAAATCAAGTGTGTGATCATGTATAAGTTGTATAGTTTTAATGTTTTATTTGGGAATAGAATGGTATGTATGTGTGAGTTTGGTGATGGAGTTTTTATTATGAATGAATTATGAATTTTTTTATGAATTATTATGTCTATTTTTTTATGTTTTATGGACAACAGATGGAAATTAGCCCTTGGCTATAATCTGGTATGTTTACATTCATGTAATTTTTTTTACATGTATGTTCATTAACATGCACTGTCCTAAATAAAAATAAAAATGAATGGACATGAGGTTACATGCCCACAAAAGTCTGCAAAACCACCCTGAAGTTTGACAAAGTGTTCAATATTAGTAAAACATCAGCAGAAAATATGGCAGCTGTTTCTAAGCTTCTTATCACATCTCATGGCCTTCTTCAGCAGAGAGACAGAAAAAATGAGAATCTGGTGCATTCTTAAGCAACACCAAAATGAGCACAGGAGAAGTGCATGATGGCAGAATTATTTCCATGGTTAAACTTCTAAACAAGTCAAGAACACGCTCAAGGAGGTAAACATGTCATTGTCGAGGTCTACAAGCACGAGACTCCTTCATGAATGGAAACAGAGGGTTGGACACAACAAGGTGCAAACAAGACAAGAAAACAAAAAAGGAAGGACAGAATAGACTTTGCCAGTAAACATCTAAAAGAGCATGCACAGTTCTGAAAAAAAAAAATATAGATATTTGGACAGATGAAACCACGATTAACTGGAGCCAGAATGATGGGAAGAGAAAAGTATGGACATGGAGAGAAACAGCACTTCATAGTGCATGTGGATAATGAGCCACGGCAAACTGCAAAAGCAACCCAAGAGCTTCTCAAGGCAAATAAAATGTTTATTTTTCAATGGCCAAGTCAGTCACCTGATCCCAGCCTAGTAGAGCAACTTTTCAGTTATTAAATAGAAAACTGAATGCAGACAGACACAGAAACCAGCAGTAACTGAAGGCGGCTGCAGTAAAGGCCTAGCAGAGCAGAGAGTCTCCAGAAAGGAGACGAGGCGTCTGGTGACGTCCACGTGTTCTAGAGTTCAGGCAGTCATCGACTGCAAAGGATTTTCATCCTACTATTAAAAACAATTCCAGTATTTAAAATTCTGTTAGTTTGTCCAGTTGATATTGATCCTTTGAAAGTGGGAGACTGAATAAATATGGCTCCATAGGAAACCCCTTGACTTATAGCTGAAAGTTTGCATTCAATCATAGATTGATGCTTTGATTTAAAATCCTCTGTGATAGTCCACATAAAGTAAGTCACAAACTTTCGGGCCTAGTTCGTTTTCTTCCCACTAACAAAAAAAGCTAAAATAATAATAATACAGTTTAACTACAGCAGTGTTTCAGCTTAACAGGACATTCCTGGAGTAGAAAGCAGCAAGAACCTCTGCTGTCAGAGTGGGAGTTAAGCCCTACATATCAGGAGTGCAGACCGCCCTCAGAGGGACAACATGCCAGGAGCGAACGGTGGTTTGAGGGCAGCCCACCGCAGCACACTCAAGAAACTGGCTGCATGCGTGCTTTGAGTCATGTTGACCACAGAAAGCAATTCATCCTGCAGAAGCAGCTGTGAATGTGGTGGTCCTAAGTAGCCGAGATTTCAGCAGATTGCCTCCCTGGACTCCTCTGCGGTCAGCTCCTGTTCAGGCTCTTCTCTCCACTGAATTCTGTCAAAACTCCCAAAACTACTGAGGTCACAGGGAAAAGGTGAGGGGACACAGAAAGAAAAAAGGCTTCAGCACAGCAGCAGGTTTAAAAGTGCAGTATGTTCAGGGGGATGTGGGTGGACTGCACTTTTCCTACGTTACGCTGCCAGTGTCAACTGGAAACCTGGATGTCTTGCAGCGACACGTCAGGAGCGGATTTTTGAGGCAGACAAGGAGAAATCAGCTCAACATAAAGTCATGACCCCAATGTAACAACACAGCAGTCACTGGAGCTGATGGAGATGACAGCATGTGGGTCGCAAGCTGTTTCCTTTCACTTGGTTCTGTCAGACTTAACCCTCAAACGACTTCATTTAAACTTCAAGCAGTCTCAAAAACCATCCGTGGAAACACTCTTCACCGCTTTGTACTTTTAAACCCTCCACCAGCAGCCTCTAACAGCCTTCACTCATTAGGCAAAAAGAGGGACAATGCCACCTACAGGTCAAAACGTTAAACTGCAACAATACTACCAAGTAAATTTTTAGAAGTTTGTCCATCGGCCTTCTTCTCATTAAAGCACCAAACAGAAACGTTTGTGTAGACTATTCTTTCAAGGTTAATTTGACCCCAATAATAGAAAAATATCCCTTACTTCACTTGGTGCAGTTAAAAAAACAAAAAACACAAAAAGGTTACAGCACAGATCGGGGTGGGGGGGGGGGGGGGGACCTAGATGCCAACTTTTATGTGAAGAAAAAAGGTTCTCAGTGATTACATAAATTATCTAATCAATCACCGATCATTCCAACCAAGGGATGACCCTGCCTCCTTAAAATTCTTTATTCAGAGTATGACAGTTGATCATATTACATTGAAAACTATGGTTAATATTTTAAGGCAACTCTAATATCTTTTTCCTTATTTTTAGTCATATACATTTGCTCTTACAATGGTGCCACGTTCTTATTTGATATGACCGGAATTTAAAGTAATGAGGTAAGAGTACAAACAAGTTATCCCTGCGGGTTCAAATCTTTAACTCTTACCCCTTGAAAACAGACTGGGACTAATCTGTGAAGCTCTTTCCTGAATTGAGTGGTTTCTGTCATAGAACAAAATGACAGAGTTTGCATAAGACTCCAAAAGTTGATTCTGTTCATCTGGGCGTAGCGTTTCGTGGGAGAAACGTTTCGTCACTTATCCAAGTGACTTCTTCAGTCTCAGCTTACTGCAGGTTTCCCCAATCTTATAAACAGTACATTTGCATAATGACTGAAACCAGCCCACTGAAGGAACAATGGGCTGGGAGGTCAGTTCCTTAATCATAATTATGCAAATTCTCATGACCATTGATCAACATTCACACACTGGCAATGGCAAGCTACATTGTAGCCACAGCTGCCCTGGGGCGCACTGACAGAGGCGAGGCTGCCGGACACTGGCGCCACCGGGCCCTCTGACCACCACCAGTAGGCAAACATGGGGTTAGTATCTTGCCCAAGGATATTTGGCATGCAGCCAGGAGGCAGCCTGGGATCGAACCACTGACCTTCTGATTAGTGGCTGACCTGCTCTGCCACCTGAGCTACAGCCACCACAGCCAATACTGTCTTAAAGGAGGAGGAGCTAAAATGTTTCAGAGCATGAGCTGAACCATCAAGGTGTGGTATAAGATCAATAAGGGCCTTTAGAAACATTAGTCATGCAAAGCTACTAAAAAGAAAGTAAACAGTCAAATATGCAGAAGAAGTTGCCTTATGTAAAGATTTATTAATTTATAATACAAGCTTTTATGTAGACCACATTGCATTTTAGTTTGTACATTTATTCATACTGAGCTAATCTTCATAGCAGTGACATTGATTGACAAAAACATAAAACCAAAAGACACTCGATGGAAGGAATCAAAAGGTTTCCAACTGTTTCTGAAGAAACCACAGCCCATCAACACTCCCAGTGCACCAACTTCTTTTTTTTTTAAGACCACTTGCCCCCCCACCCTCCAAATTAGTCCACAGTATGCCACGCAATCACACACCCTCAGACACACTCGCACACAAACTCACCCGCACAAAAATTCAACAAATACGTATACACAAGATAAAAATTGATATATTTAAATTTCAATATTAATGATATTACTGAATTCCACAATAAAAGGCAAACGAGAAGAAACGACAGCATCCAAATGAAAAAAGGAGGCGAAACACCACCAAAACTTTCCTTTTTTTTTCTCTCTAGTCATCCAACGGGAGAAACTCAGCCTCGTTTTCAGTGTCCGGTAGAGGGGGGCGGGTGTCACACCGACACCCGCTCCCCGCTCGCATCTTCTGTCTGCGTTCAACTGGCCCGCCGTGCCGGCTCCCATCACCAGGGAGCATCGACAGCCTAGTCATTAAAGTCTCGAGGAACGAACCCGACACCCGATGGCGCGCACGTGATCCGCTGAAATCCTCTGACCGCATTTATTCAAGCCTCACCGGGGAGTCTGTTCCCGTTTCCCGGGGAACCTCAGGTGTTTTTACTCTTCCAGATAAAAGTACTTCCTCGATTGGTCCATGAACAGACGCAGGCGACGGCCTGCTGACCGTCAGTTACTGAGAGGCAGAAACAGTCTGTGAGGAGGGATGGCACGTTTTCTACCACCTGGGTTTGGGGGGGGGGGGGGGGGGGGGGGGGTTAAGGTCTGTTCATCTGACCAAAACAAAAAGCCACGAGGGAGGAGGAGATGAAACACAGCAAACACTTTAGAATTAAACTGGTTTAAGTGCAACGAGAGGGTTAACACCATTCAGTAAGACCTGGGGAAAACATCCAAGTGACTAGTAGGGAAGGGTTAAAGCCCACACATCCTTTATAGCACTTCTGTGTCCATGAAGAGAGGCGAGTTCCTGGGTTGTTTTTTTTGTTGTTGTTGTTTGCTTTGTTTTTTCACTACATGACAGCTCTTTAAAATGTCTCCAGCAGTGAAGGGATCTGCGATGTTGTTCAATGTCATGATGTTCAAAGAAAAAGTAGTAACAACAGTAGATGTTTGGGGGCAGAAAAGTGAACATTATTGGCACAAAAAAGCCTCAGATTGGACAGTTCAACCAAAGTGTGAGAGAGAGAGACAGAGAGAGAGGGGGCCAAACGGACTTCCTGCATTTTATTCCAGATCCGCAGCTGACGGGACGACAGGCAGGAGAGAGTGGAGAGGGAGTGTATGCTTGTTTGAATGTGTGTGTGTGTGTGTGTGTGTATTTTATATATGTGTGTGCATGTGTGTGTGTAATTAAAGGAAGGGAAGGGGTCGTTACTGTAGCTTTACAAGAGGAGGCAGCAGTTGCTCTCTGTTGTTTTTTCTCTGTTCCTTTGACCTACAAAGACAAGAGAGCAGAAACATGAGGTGAGACAAAAAAAAACCCACAAAAACATCCAGAGACAGACCTCACTGGGATCTGCTTCCTGTTAGAAGGGGGTTCTTCCTCCCGACAGCTGCAAAGAGTTTGTTCGCGTGGGATCATCTGATCATTATTAAAAGCTTTTCAAAACTGTTTACGCATTCTTCAACAATCTAAACATACAAAAAGCTGCTGAAATGTGTGGGACACTGCGCTGTCCACAGTGTAAAAAATGTCCGTAGCTATAATCCCAGTGACAACGTAGCATCAAGCGAATTAGACCCAAGTCACACAGGCCTAGAGACTGGTCAGCAACCATCTGATAACCACAGGTTTTGAGGGAAAAATGAATATTCTCCATCCGGTTGCTGTTGGTTGGCTGCAATTGTTAGGAAAATGTTTGCTGAATTCCCAGTCATGCAGGCCTACAGACGAGTTACTGGCAACCACCTGTTGCTAAGGAAAACCGTGTATTCCATAACTGGCTGGCAAAAACCTCAACAGTTAGCCTCAGCTAGCCGAGTGTGACTAAAGTTAGTCGTTTTAGCAGCATTCATCTTCTTTCTTTACACGCTGGCATCCGCACGCCTGTCATGAGTTTGGCTGCTGGTAGTGACGGGATGGATTACTGAGAACTTTTACATCAAAGTACTGAAGAAACATGATGGTTTATGCATGATGGTATATTAGAGCCAGTGACAGTTTAACATTTTTTTTAATAGTTTGGTACTTCGAGAAAAAACAAAAACAAGGAGCAGATGAAAGTTCCTCACCATGAGAGTTGGGCTCTGGAAGAGTCTCCCTGGCAACCAAGTGCATGACAGTTGTTCGGCCCGGCGGCAGCTTTAGAGCTGAAAACACAGAAAAACACGTCAGGATTCATCCTTGTACCATGTAATAGAACGGTAGCAGCAACAACAGCTGAATACAAATGCTATGAATTATGACCTTGTCAGTATCTACATTTGTCTCGTATAGGAATTACTTTATTTTCAGACATCGTAACCTTCAACTAACCAAGCTGGATCATGAATATTTATATGTGCCACTAGGATATCTTTAATTGTAAAAACTTTCCTTACACATATTAATAAGTCTACCTGGCATCAGGTTTGCTATTTGGTTGAAGCTGAAATGAGATGGTCACATACAAAAACTGTTCTATATACTAAAAGTGCTGCTGTCACTTTCATTTCTTCATACTCTCTGCAATTTGGAAGTCGGTGAAGCTGCACCAGAAACCTCCTCTCCGTTTCCTCTTATACATATTTAATCAGACAGTCTCACCTCACTGAGATTAAAATCTTTTACAAGAGACCTGAGAACAAGAAAACATGCACAACCAGCCATTTTTTTCTTGATTGCAGAACAGAGATGAGCACCAGATGTGACACTAGTGACGAATCGCAGTGCACTGTGATATATAGAGTTTAAAGCTCCTCAGTCACACAGGACAACAGATCAAAGGTGCTGAGCAGTTAGTGAGTGGTTCTTGGAGGCTGCTGGTGTTACTCAATGAAATCAGCTGCAAAGTGGGATGCAGTGTGCACCAAAAAACTCCATGTGATTTATTTGGTTGCTAGAAGGTTGCCAACAGGTTGCATGGAAGACACTATTTGACCACTAGTAAAACTGTTTAAAAATGTGATGCAAACCAGAGACAAAGATTACTCAGATGGAAAAGTTCAACAAAAGCTGGAGACTGAGAGCACTTTCCTTCAAACATTTACAGTTTAAATACCACTCAGAGTGTAGTTGGTGAGTGTTTGCAGTCAGCTGGTGTCTTCCATGCAAATGACAGGCATGTATATCTCTTTGCAACAGATTTCACCTAGCAACACCAAGCAGCCTCCATCAAGGACTCCATCAATTGAAGGTTGTATGCACACTAGTTTTACAACTGGAAGAGAAAGACAACCGTTTAAAAAAAAAAAAAAAAAAAAAAAAAAAAAAATCAACGTCTGCTTTTAAAGTCAAGCCCAAATGTGTTTCTAAGTCTCCACAAGAGTGATGAGGGTGACAGGCCTCAGGTAGAGGTGGAGAACACCACATACTTCAGAATTAAGGAGTAGCTTAAGCTTCTTCAGTGCAGCTTCCCATGTACAATGCTGATGGGATTCTCTATCTCAAACCAAGGTCACATTCTAGATGGTTTAATCTGACTTATAAACTCAGGACTTCTTTAAATGTTCCTAATGAGTGCTAAGACAATGAGCAGCCACACATTCTTCAGCGGATAGCCTTTTAAATGTAGGCAATCTGCGGCCGGAGGTACATCATCACTACCCTGATTCATACTGGCAAACAATTTGTTCTACACGTGAGCAAAAATATGTGCACTTCCTGTCACGGTTACAGAGTAAAAGGCAGATTTCCTAGTACTGTTTGATTAAATTTCTGAACAGAAACGCAGAAAGAGGAACTGCAGCCACCATCAGAAGACTCCACAACAAATCACAAGAAGAAAGAAGTTGATGGGCTGTTGAAGGCAGTGACACAATATACAGAACCTGACATCTGAATATTATGAATATTGGCGTTATATAGAAATGTAAGCTTTATATGTTTGTATCTTTTTACAGAGAGGTCTTCTTTTATCTGACCGACTTGATTTCTTCTATTGCAGTAACTTTGTGTGTTTTATAAAGTATAGCTTGAATTAAAGCCACGCTTAATGCTGTATAATTACTTTATACAACTAAACCAACATTTTCTTCATGGATCTCAGAATCAGCTTCATAGACTGGCTTCTTAAAAAGAGTTTCTGACATGGAGATTTTCATTGTCTTATATTATACATTCTTAAAACAAGAAACAAAAAAGTTTTATTTAAAAACACAAACAAAAACAAAAAACCCATAAGTACTGAAATGAAAGAAAATTTTTTTTTTGACTCTAATCCCATAATCTGTTGTGCTTTTTTAAGCCATTTTATGTACAACAGCCGAGCAGTGACTATGTCAAGGACTTTTATTGTGAAAGGAACAGGAAGAAGCCCATTTCGCATGTGTGGACAAAGCTCACGTTTCCGGTATGGCGTTTTCGGACATGCATAAAACAAATCAGGTCATATTACCCCATTATTGTTGATAAGCAGTTTCAGTATTGGCATCACTCGCTCCACTGGAGCAAGCCTGCAAACCCAGCATCCAAATGACTGAGGCTGTGCTGGAGAGGAGGTTAAAGAACTGTTATCCATCATGGACCATCCTCTGCATCACTTACTGGAAGGCAGCGGGGCACTTTAAGATGCATTTCACAAGGACAGACACAGGAAATCTTCACCGCCTCATACCACAATACCTGCATTTGTTTTATGTGATTTCTTATTGAGCCATTTCGCTCTGTTTTTTTTAAATTGAGCTATCACAGGTTGTGTTCAGTCTTTTAGCTTATGTAACACATGAAGTTTACAAGTTATGGGATAAATAAAATATATTTTGTTCATAAAATCTAAATGGTACCTACTGAAACCTCTGCATACTGCATGAATAAAAACTCATACCAGCAAATAATTCTCAGATGAGTCTCAGAAGATAAAGGCTGTTTTGGATTTCACTTCCCATTTATTTCTACACGAAACAGAGAGACACACATCCTTGCGTCACATCGCTCTGATTAAAGGGAAATGTCCAGCCAGTGCGAGAGATTAGAAGCACCGAGACTGGCTCTCAATCAGGAAATACTGTCTGCTTCAGTTCATGTTTTGGGTACATTGAAATAATCCAAACAACAGCAAAGGAGGAAGGATGCTGCCTGAGAATCTGAGGACACTGGCAGAAGTTCATGACTGTAAATCGTTAGATTAAGAGCTTTGTGTACTGCTGCTAGATATGCCTGCGTGCCTTTTTTGGCATTAGTAAGTTAACAAAAGTGTTTTCAGTAAGATAAAAGCATAAAGATGCCATTCTGCTTCTCTCTGATGCCTTCTCTGGTCAGCAATGGTCTTACCTCCCAGGGTGACGTTGCCATGAAGGAAGCGTCCCTGGAAAATGAGGCGGAGTATACTGGGACTGCTCACCCGCTCTTCCTCCCACCCTGCCAAGGAGAGAAAGAAGAGATGTATCACTTTCCCAACTGATGCAGCCAGCGGTATATTTTTTGTCCTGGAAACACTAAACACAAGAGCCATGATACAGATTGCTGAGCATATTTCTAAAGTTGTGACTGTGATATATGCAAAGCCCACAGTTTGCAATTTAAACCTTTAACTAAGTTCTGGATTCTGTCTCCAAATGAACTCAAACTGCCAGTTTCTTGTATTTTAATCAGCTGGCATGCACACTGGTACCCAGTCCATCAATGAGCTAATACTAGCTAATGTACTGGCCTGGCGAGTTTATTGCCCTGGCTCCAATGTTAATTCCCCCATCCAACACCATAACACGAGGTGTGATCCAAAAATTAGGGTAATAAAAAAAGTTCAAAAACCTCACAATAATCTCCTTGGGCAGGTCCAGCTGACTTTCAGCATGGCTGCCTGTCCTGACCACTTGTACTGCAGCCTTGTCCCCAACTCCAGTATCCACAATAACTCTCAGAGTTATTATGAAGGGCTAAACTCTCCACTGAGTTCAATATCGCTGTCTTACCAGGCTGTAAACATGGGTGTCTGTGGGGATTGACTCAAGTGGCTCTTGAGTTGAAACTGCAGTTTCTGGCAGTTCAGTGCTGCTTTCATTCATGAATGAATTCATGAAGTCTCGAGAGGCTGTAACTTGGAGCTGGCTCTCTGGCTACAGCCGAGGAGTTTTCATTTGAAGAGTCTGCAGTTTCTAAGTCCAAAGGCTGCGCGTCACATGATGAGCAAACCCAGGAGCATGCTTGTCATTTTCTGACACTCACATGGTTGTGCACAGCAAATCTGTCCCCCTGGATGAGGCAGTAAAAGCAGAGTTTTTACTGCCCACCTCACACTGTTACAAACTCACCTGTCTGCTTTGGACTTGTCAGTTTGTTTAAATCAGCGAGCGTTAATACTTGCATATTTTTAAACAGAGATTATATCAGGTTTTGATTCCACATCTGTTAAATATTTGCAGAAACTGGCAAACTGTATGAGACTGAATCAGTCTGACTTTGAGGTTCAAAGTGTGAAATATATTAAAAGTGAAGAACAGGAGACTGAACCCTTTAAAACGTACCTGCAGGCCAGTTGTCAAATACGTGCTTGGCGATGTCCGTGGCCGAGTCATTTGGGGAGAAGGTGAAGTCCTGTGTTTTGCCACTGACCAGGATAAGGCGGAGGTGTACCTAAAGTGACAAACAAAAGCATTCAAATATGGGTCCATAGAAATGTCATCCCAGCCAAACTTCCATTAAAATTCTTCTCAATTAGTCGTGGCGAAATCCCTTCACTTCCTCTAACCTCCTCAGACATGAGGTGACCTTCTGAAGGGTGCGAACAGACGGGCATTCCAGTCTAATTAGATTTAGCCACACCAGATCTCCACCCTCTGACTGGGAGACTTCATTCATCGAGGGCTTACGGTGAAGTGAGCCTCTGTTGCTGGAGATAACACCAGATAAGGGTGGGGCAGAGGGGGGAGAACACTGGGCCTTTAGTTCCAGGGTCCTGCTGCTCCTCTCCGGGCTGTCGGCCTAATGCGATAACCCCAGGTGTCCCAGACAGCTCTGGGCCATGTTATTAAATTTACATGGCCAGTGCGTAGCCCCAAGGGCGACTCGTGCAAGTGTGTGTGGGAAGGGCTCTTAACAGAGGGGGTTCCTTCTTCTTCTTCTTTTTTTTTTTTTTTAAATCCTCTGGGCATCTACACAAAGATATCTGTTAAAAAACAAATAAAAGGGGACACTTCATGGGCAACACGCCTTTAAGCAGTGTCTAACATTTTATCCCTACTGGAACCAGAAGATCAGACTATTAATAAGACACCAAAAAAAGCTAATTTAATTACTTTAATTGGCGCCAACTTAAAATATAAGAGTATCACATAAACTATCAGTTAATTTAGATTTAAAATCTGTATCTGAAAATAAGTAGTAGGCTTGAAAATGAATGTAACAGAGTAAATGTCACAACTAAAGGTCATAACAATGTGTCATAAAATCTTTTTCACTAACAGTTACCTCAAGTTTTTTTCCTGCATATGCAATTAAAAAATAAATTACCAGGACTTTGACCAAGCGTACTTGCTCCTCCATAAAAACTGAAACTCGCTGGCTTTATAGTCAAAAAAAAAAAAAATCACCCAGTAGTCAGGGGCTAGCTGCACCCTCACGCACAGAAACCCCTTTGTCATTTATTCATTAGTTTTGCAATCGAAAGAAATTGTTTAATGTAATAAATAATCATGTTAACGGACTTTTCTTGAGAATTCTCACAAGACTGCGCTCATGAATGTAGATCCTGCACCTATTCCTATCACACCTTTCAAAGAGTATTCGCCATTATTGTGGTTACCAGACTAAGAGATACACAGTAATCATACAGTCTGAATAGAAAATAGATGAACTAGAAGTCTTATTTGTACTGTTTGATGCTCTAGTTTCTGGTTTGGGAAAGTGCAGAACAAACTATCACGACCTAGACGGGGATAAATGGTAGAAAACATGGTTGGATGTACTCTTATGGAAAATAGTAAAGCAAAACTAATATTGAAGATTAAAGCAAGACAGTGCAGAGCTTCTACGAAGCAGACTGTGATCAGCAAGTGCTTTAACATGTGTGGCATCCCACGTGATAAAGGTGTAAAAAGTTTTAACCAAGAGAAAACTATGATTACTATGAATAGTGGAGTAATTCTGGTTTACCATTTATATTTTATTAGAACAGAGTTTCGCGACAATAAAAGGGCAATTCTATTCTATTTCATTCTATTCTTTACGGCTGTTTAACAACTACAAAAATTCCATTGTATCTGTACCCACAGTTAGGCCATTTAAGGCATTTTTATAAAATATGGTTTCATTTTCCACCATAATGCTTCATTTCTGCTGACTTCCAGAAGTGTTGCTGCTGCATGTGTTGCCCTAGTGATTTTAAGCTCCTCACACACTATTTTAAATTTTAAAAAGAATTTAAAAAAAATGAATATTTTATTCAAATTTTTCCACCAACATTAGACTACATGAAGGTCAGCTCGTGGTCAGGATTAAAAACATCACCCTTAACTGAATAATTATCTTCAGGCAATTTTGGACCTCCGTCGCTGGACCTTATTGAGCTCTCATCTCTAATCAATCATTCCACAAAAACATACAAAAAGAACAATACTAAATCTCTTTGCTGGGACATCTCTACTCTAGATTCAGAGATGACAGATGGGGGAACGTTCCCCCTACGTTTGCCCTTCTTAAAAAAAACGCGAAACATGAACTTTCTTTGGTTCACAAATCACAGAGGAGAGAACAAAGAGACTTAATCACGAGGTGTAACGTCAGGAAGGGACAACCCTGCTCTCTGATCTGTTTACAAATACACCCTCCCACCCCCCTTTCCTCTCGGTGGTCCTCTGCTCACCCATCCCCCTGTGAACTGAATAACCTCAATGTGGGATTGCGTACCCATGTCATCATTAACAAGCTTTGTCCCCCTTCCCTTTCATCCTGAACAAAACAAAAACAAAGTCAAATCTGCCGGGCCATCCATGGCAACATCCTGCATCACAAAGTCATTGAGGTTCACCAATCGAAAGGAAGTCTTCCAAGTGGCGTTATGATTACTTTTTAAGGGTTAAAGGTAATAGCAGAGGCTTATCTGTTCTTCATGCCGGTCAAGTTTCCTAAAAACATAGTCGGCCACGAGCTTCAGGATAGCTGCCAAGAGAGATGATCTATTAAATCCCACTCTGGACTCCTGTGGGTTTTACCTCATGTTGGTGTCCTACATAAAACAAATCTGACAACATTTATTCTTTTTTAAAAAGTAAGCATGGGTTCCTTTAATACAGGGATGTCAAACTCATTTTACATCATGTGCCACATACATCCCACTTTGATGTGAAGTGGGCAAAAGTACCACTAAGTTACAGAAAAGGTTCTGGATTGTCCTGTAATTACAATTTTAGAATATCCTTGTGCTTTGGTGTAGTATAAATGGATCAATAGGAAAAGCTGAAAACTTGTGAAAACACAGTTAAAAATTCAAAATCTAAGCATGCTTTCACATTTTCTTAAGATGTCCAGTGAGATTGGAGTCTTTGCTGGGCCAGTTCTGGCCTAAGGGTCTTATGTCTGGCACCCCTATTCTAATATTTGCAGTTTAACACTCTTCTTATTCAATAAAGCGTACGCTTCAGAAATATCATAAAATTAAATGGCACAAATAACACTAAAATAACATAGAACAACACAAAAAGTTGAATAATTGTACTTAAAACGTTATGTTTTGCCTCACCAACAATCCAAATCCTGAAATATGCACACACGTGTGATCAAAGCTGCACATTTTCACACTAGGAACTCAGTATGGAGACAGCAATTGTAAAAATGTGGGCCAGTAATAACATTTGAATTAAAAAACAAAAAATTGCCAAAAAGAGAAAGAAGGATTAATGCTTTATAAAACTACCTGAACTGGTTTAAAGTCTTTGATTGTACAAAAGTAAACAGGACTTCTTCCTGTTGGCCATGAAGCTGGCAGATGGTGATAGGTGAGAGAGAGTTACACTTTCTTTAGCATTGCCCTTAATATGACAAGCTCCAGATATCTATGTTTTATGTTTTGGTGAGCAGTTGATAACAGAAAGAAAGAGCTGTTTCATAACTTTTGGTTTTAGAAGTCGCTACCTTTGTTTCTAAAGGTTAGGTTACATGGTGCTACTTCTTTGTTCTTTGTTAATCCTATTTGAACCGGGCACATTTATTTAATTTTTGTGTCATAAATAAAACAAACTGATCTAAAACTACAGACAAACATCAGCCAGTCTGATCGATAAATGTCGCATCTTTTGACTTTTTATTTCTTCTCATTTCTGATACTGTCGCTGCTCTTATTCACAGCAGAACTTTTAATTACATAAAAATTACAGACAAACTGCAGTTTAATACCCCAAAACGCAAATAATTGCCATCTTGGTAAAATAGTACTAATAAGTAAACAGAAAGCTAACAAAAACTTGTACTATTGTGTCCATTCCTGTGGTTGGGTTGGATTGAGTGGGGGCAGGATGTAATAAGAGGGTGCAATCAATTGGCATCTAAACCTTGAAAGGAAAGTAGGCCAACGTTTTAACTCAGATTAGACAGATGGTGTTCACAGGAACAGCAGTCACTATCCAGCTAAGTGTTTGTGCACGTTGGCTAATCCACAAACAACCCCCACCCCCATACAAACACCTACAACAGTCACAGAGATAATCAAACGTATTAATGTTAAAGGATGTTTTGAGTACTCAGAGAGCATCGCCTCAGTTGTGTGTTTTGAAAGGTGACAGAGCCTCACTCACCATATCAAGATCCCTCTGAGTGGTCATGGCTCAGCGAGGAGGAAGGCCGTGGACGGGGAGCAGAGAGGACAGGACAGGTGTGCTTCAGCAGCTGGAGACGGGGCCAGAGCCCTGATACAAACACCAACACTGTCAGGCTGACTTCCACAAAAACACCAAAACAAACAAACAAAAAAAACCTGGCACCACAAGACTGCATCGCTCACAAACTGTTACCCACCAAGCTAGAAGGAGGCTAACGCTGCAGCTAACATGACAACACTATCGGTCGAAACTGCACATGATCGATTAGTTGCCTGGACTGCAACAGCACCGAGCAACTGTGTTTCAACACCGTGATTTAACTAACCAAAATTAGTAATCTTGGCGTGTCAAGCTAGGACGAGCTTTAAAGATTAGT
This sequence comes from Oreochromis niloticus, assembly GCF_001858045.2. NCBI lineage: Eukaryota > Metazoa > Chordata > Actinopteri > Cichliformes > Cichlidae > Oreochromis > Oreochromis niloticus. Next base: position 20,371,750 of record NC_031966.2, read on the forward strand.
CCAACAGTTAGCCTTACGTTACGCTACATCCCATTCAGGCATTACGGCTCATAAATTTACTGGAAGCTGAAGCGGTGCATTAGGTGGGGGTGTGTCTCGCCCGGAGACACCGATCACCTCAGAGTTTCACCCAGATTAAGTGTCGAAACAGAGCCCTGTGAGCTGAACAAGCTGCCGCTGTTAACGTTAGCATTAGCTGTTGTGTTAGCCCGATCTTCCTGTCGGTGGCTAACTGCAGGCTAACAGCGTAAGGACGGTTTCTTTGCCGTCGCCCTCACCTGCATCTGATGAATACGATGAAATTTTGCATTCAGTTGAGTCGACAAGTCAGCGGGAAACGTTTTCCATGGGGAAATGATCGAGTGTAGATAGATGGCGTTATGGTTGACTCTGGGTATCGGAGGCTAATGGACGGGAAGACGCCGGATGTCAGCTGGTAGTAAACACAGAAGGACCACAAAGGCTTCTGGGAGTCCGAGTCCAAGTATGAGAAAATAAAACAGATATGAGAAATAGTAGTAGTAGTCATAATACTACTACTACTACTACTACTACTACTACTACTAATAATAATAATAATAATAATAATAATAAATAATAATAATAATAAAAAGAAGAAGACTTTTTCAATCCTGGGGTGAATTTGTTTTATTTCAGACTTCAGATATAAATATGAAAGACGAAAATCAGAATACTTTAATAATCCCTAAGGAAATTATGTGGGTTACAGTTGTTCCAGGACAGTAACAGTAAAGGACTAAACTAATTAAATAATAAAATATAGTACGAAGTTTACAAATTGAAGAAATAGCACTAATATATACAAATCATTCAACTATAAATATTAAGAATATTACAGTCAAGAATATTACAGAGAAATATATATGACATTGAACTCTAACCTTTGAACTTTGTCATTTGTTATTTGACTGTAGAGCATGTGCAAAAGGGTGTAACTATTGCAGTGTTTACAGTGTATTAGATGGAGGAGTTGTTCAGGGAGATGGCCATGGACAGGAATGATTTCCTGTGTTGTTCAGTGGTGCTTTGTATAACAATATGTAAAACAAATTCAAACCAAGATTAAAGTGAAATGTTAAATTAAAACTCTATATTCCAAAGTTCAAACGATACCATATAGAGCATAGACACGGTATTATAAATCTGCATATCACAAGGAGTTATAAAGTTTGATGTCCACAAGTAGGAGTGATTTTATGTGCCATTCTGTTAGTGTCAGTTTTATTCCATTACATGCAAACTCAATGTGATTAACAAAAAAGATAAAAACAGAAGAAACTATGCAGGTCTACTGTGTCTTATGGCAATAAAAACAACAACAAAAACAGAAGTTAACAAACACACATGCACGCCTGATTCTGAGACCAGTTAAAAAATCTGCACCTGATCACCTGAAGAATCTGGTTGGAGTAAAGATACTGAGGGCGGGAACTGAGTGCTTTATGAAACAAATGAATGATTTTAAAGGTAATATTGTTTTGAATTGGGAGTCAAGGAAGTGACTTCAGTACTGAAGCAATGTTCATGTTACTGCTGCATTCTAGACAAGGTGAAGTCGTCCTACTGAAGATTTGGATAATCCTTCAAATAGAGCATTTCAGTACATGGGACAATTTCGCAGATTTATTTTGAAATAAGAATTTTTGTACCTCTACATTTTTTAAGTAGTAGAAAGCAATTCTTGGACCTGATTAATATGATTATGAAAACTGAGATCACTATCCCAAAATTTCTGGGTCATCGTTGAATGAGTTTTTTTCAGAACGTGCTCCTGTGTATCTCTAGTTCAAGACGAAGAGGGTGTGAAGGATTATCCACTAGGAAGGCACCCTCCTTTCTGAAACCTCTATCAGAGGTGTCAGGCTCCACACTCACAGAGTTACTAGCCTCAGCCTGCTGCCCCAGCATACCACAACACAGAGGATGATCCTGGCCATTAAAGGCTCATAAAACATCTTGAGAATCATGTGACAAATGTTAAAGGACCTCAGTCATCTCAGGAAGCACAGATTGTTTGTGACCTTTTTTTAGAAGGCTTCTGTGTTTCTAATGAAGTCCAATTGTGATCCAATAATTGTGTCCACACAGACTTTGTTGTATCATTACATTAAATATATTCTATATCACTTTACAAATTACAGGAAAGTTTGGTTCCTCTGAACCAAAATCAAAGAAAAGAGGTTTGACTCAAGATTTTTGCACACTATTATCGACATTATTGTTATTTGTTTTACTTTTTTCTTATCTCATTTGACCATGGTTAAAATGCTCAGGACCGCTTTAAATGTGGAAGCCAACACACTCATTCACATCCTAATATCCCCTCATCTGTCCTGATTATCCCAGTTTGTCTTGTTTTGTATGGTCTATATCCACATTCTGTTCCATTATTGCCCTACTTGTATTGATAAAGTAAAAATAAAAAACTATTAACACACAGGATTGATGACATTAACATCCTAACATTAACCATCTTTAGAGAAGCTACCAGAAAACTGTGACTACGGATCTGTAATAAGACATTATGGCACAACTAAAGTCAAAGTCAAACTATTTGGTTTACTACTTCTGTTTATAGTGTTGCCCAAAATTACTTAATTGTAACTAACCAGACTTTATCTGCAGACTGCAAACAATCACAGGCCACACACAGAGTCTGGCAGCAAAATAAAACCTGACTCAGTGTTAATATTTGAGGAAGAATACCGAGTGGTTTCTGTTATCTGCTGATCTGTTGGCTGCTCTCTCATCATTCCAGTGGTCACAAAACACCCAGAAACCCAGTCATCACAGTCTCACAGTAACATGCAAATCTTAATCAAGAACTATATCTTTTTTAAATCATTTTTGATTTAAAAAACAAGGTTAAATACAGTAAAGCAAATTATTTTTATATCTATGCATAAATATGACCCAAAACACTTTGGAATTTTCAAGTCATGAAATTAGACAAATGGGATGAAAGCTTTGGTATGAAATGATCCAATATAGACACAAGTTTGCAAACCTCTAGGATGAACAATCAACTTAAAGGTGAATTTAGAATCAGGTGTGTTGATCGGTCTGATCGTCGCAACTAATCCACATCATTGTCACTATCACACAGGAGTAGCTGAAGGTTTTAAAAGTCCTTGATGTCACAAGGGAAGCCAGGATTCCAGTAAGTAAAGGCCTCTATCACACCTAGTAATGTCAATGTTCACGAGTCCACCATCAGGAGATCATTGAGTAATGATGGTATGCAGGTTTTTTCACTTCTCATTCAAGAGATTTCAAGTAGTCCCGAGGTTTATTGACCCACTCTCATGCAAGTTTTTAAGGGTCACTTGAATGGTATGAATCAAGGTGGTGAGATACAATCACAGTTTCCTTAGCAAAGCTGCACTAATTTAACATCAGTGACAGAGTAATAGAAAACAAGTGTTGGTACAGTGAATGTTTTATCTGTTTTATGAGAATTCCCTAGAAAGAAATTGAGGGCATTCAACTTTCACAGGTTTTATCACCAACGTTTTATTTGCCACTCCATATAGTCTTATCAGGTGAACTCATATAAAAGGACTTCAGCAGAATTACCAGTTGACAGCTGAGGAAGAGTGTTCATACAAAATACACTTGGAGCTTTTAATAGACTGTGAAACTTCCTGCTGAACCAGGTTATCAAATTGTAGGCTTGCGCAATACTGAGCGTGGCAGTGGACCAAGTAATTAAATGAGAGGGGATAAAATAAGCCAGTGATATAGAGGAGCTTTTTCTGACCCCTTTCCTAGACTCATGGCCGCTGTGCTACATTCACCTTTTTGTTTTAAGCCCCTGTTGAAGACTTAACTTCAAAAAACTGAATTACAAAAATGTGTTTAAAGTGAATTAAAACACCACAAACGCTCACACCGAGTCTGCTTTTGGGGTTAAAGGGTGCACAGCCACGCACAGACAGAGCTAATCGACATGTTGATTGCACATGTTGATCCTGCAGCATGTGCATTTACAAAGCGTTAGTCATAGCAGAGCGGCAGACAAACTTTGTCTGCACCTGGCAGTCAGACACTTGGTGCCACTGAAGCATTTTACACAGGAAGCCTTTTACCAACCTCCTCTGAATCATGACTCAGCTAATGAGGAAGGGTGCAGGATTTAAAGACAAACATTAAAGATGGAGATTAAGCGCAGTATCGGTGGGGTGTGTTACTTTTCATCACAATGAGCAGGAAGCCACACGAGTATTCAAAATGAAAAAGGATTACCACAAAAAAAAGGTATGTGGAGGTGAAAGCACGAACCATTCAAAGAGAGATCAGACGGGCTAATGTACCTGCCTTTAATAAACAATGGTGGAGTAAGCTAAGCCTTTTCTCACTTCCTAATTTACAAGTTTTTCACTGCTCATTAAGCTCCTGCCACACAAAGACCAAAACACAGAAAACACCAACTGAGAGTCAAGTCTTCTTAAAAAAAGGCTTCTGTATTTGATTATGTATCCTTGCTTGAGGAGTCAGACGGGTGACAGACTATATCTATAAATTGTCTCTGGAGGTCTCCTGAAGAGATGTAACACCATTCTTTAAAAGATCTTCCCTGATTTTTTTGATTTGGATCCAAAAATCTCCTCATTGTGTTTATTTGGGTTGAGATCTGGTCCCAGTGAAGACCACAGCAAAGCATTAAGAAGAACAACTCTGTCCCTTCCCTCTATAAAGATGCCACATGTCCTCTGTACAGTTCTGTGAAGCTCCATTATTTCCCCAGGGGTCTCCACGTGTTTGATGTGCCACAGATTTCAGACTGGATACCCCTCCTAACACAACCCTCCCATTTATCCGGGCAGCACCGGGAGTACTCTGGCTTGTGACCCCCCTGAGGCTGGGTTTGTATCTTCTCCCAGTCTCAAACTGGGAATCTTTTGCATGTAAGCCCAATCTGTTAACCACTATACACCACAGAGCCACTACATCTAGGTATGTCCTTATTCTGTTCTATTTAGTTTGTTACATGCTCATTCTTGTATTTTATTTAGATTTTCACTTATTATGGTCATTTATTTTGTGTTTCTATTAAATTTAATTTCTTTTTTTATGTTATTGAGCTGTTTTTCTACTTTTTTTTTTAGCTACATTGTTATGAATTGCATGGATTTTTTGGATAAATAAAGGTTATCATAACTACATAACATTTCCAGAGTAGTATCCATACACAAAAGGATCAATAATCTCAACTCACATACCCATTTATTAGTATTTTATCAATTTTATGGCCTTCATGAAATAGTATGCAGAATCAGCTCACTGAAAACCCGAAGAACGCTCTGAGAGGAGACTTTCGTGACTAAACTCTAGCATTAATCTAGTAAAGGAAAGCTGGATTACCCGCCGTGAGCCTAGGGTTACTGAGTATGCATTAGCTTCACACGGAGCATCAGGTATCCTGGTGGTTAAGACATGCACCTGTAGCATGCCTGGATCATCCAGTTAAAGACCTAAAAACTATGTTGGCCCAAGCATTTTTTTTTTCTGTTTCAAATAATTGAACATATACCTTACAGAATACATACAGAGATACTGTGCCGGAGCGGAAACTTAAAAACAACCATCACATTATCACTTCACTAAAAGTCTTAAAGTTTAAGTGCAGGTTTTTCATGAGGTTTAATGTAAGTGTCCTCCTCTGCTCTCCAGCGCCTCTTCTTTTTGTTCCATTTATAACGCAGACTACTCTATTGTTCCACATATATTACTTTATCATGATATATAAATAAACCAATAAATAAAAGAATATACCTATGTTTTTGTTAATAGGAATATCAGGACTTTAATTTTAATTGACTGGTATTTAGCATTTTACTACTGCACTTCTATGTTACCATTCACATCCAGGGATTCACATTCATACAAAGATTTACTCGGTACATGTTAAAAAAATTTTATCTCACACTTCAGTGCATCAGATACGACATTTTGCCCAAGGACACTCCACTAAAAGAACAAGTTATTGAACCACAGACATTCAGTGGTGGTGTGGCCCGTGCCAAACTGGATAATCCAACCCAGATCCCTGCATTTAACTCTGGCCTGAGGCCTATAATGAAGACTATGTCCCTCTTCATCCATTTGCATTTCATGTATTTAAAGGTCCTGGGTTCAAATCCAGTCTGGGGCCATGTCTGTGTTAATGTAAATATAAATGGTTCTCTGTCTCTATGTGTTAGTTCTGTGATACACTGGCAATCTATCCAGGGTGTACCCCACCTCTCACCCTGTGACAACTGCTATAGGCGCCAACCTAACCTGAATTGAATAAATGGAAGAAAATTGATAGATTTATATTTTAACGCACTTGAGGTGGGTTCTGAATTACTTGTGGATGAAAAATTGTTTTTTAGTTGTGGTAGCCACAGTGGGTAGCACTGCATATTTGATTTGGCTCATTTTTACACATAATGTCCTTACTGATGCAACGCCTAAAAGATTGGTGTCTCCACTCCTCCTGAGTTTACATGTTGCTAATTAACATAATTATTTATAAAATACCTCAAAATCTTATTTATTCATTTCCCAGGTAATAAGACAAGATATTTATTTTAAAAAAATACCATTAAAAATAGCTTACATTAGGATATAGCTCAGTAAAATGTAACTAATCTGAAAATTACAAAAATTCAAAAATAAATAAATTAAAGTAAAACGAAATAGATTTAATATCATAATAATTAATTATCATATTATTATCATAATAATTGAATTAGCACAGTCAAATTTAACAAAGCTAAATAAAAGAGAATCAATACAGGTTTACTAAATGTATTATTAAAAACTGGAAATTCTGGGTGGTATTAAGAGGGATCTCTTTTTATGAGTAAACATTTAATTTTAAGGTTATTATTATTGTTGGTTTGTTTCTGGAAATAATTTAATTTTGCAATCCTTTCTTGTCTCGTGTCTCTAATTACCGGTAATACCTTAAATGGCCTAAGAGTACTTAGGACACTTTCATAAACTGTTACATAATGTCCCACTACAGGTACATGTTGCCACCGAGCGCGGCTGTTTACGTCGGAACCGTCTGCCACACACAGGACTCACCTTCCCAGAATTCCATTGTGCGCAGGCGCAGTGCGCGTTGCCTGACAGTGGTAAACAGACGTCAGAAGGGAGTCTTCGCCTCGAGTCAAAACAAAACAAAACAAGTCGAAAAGATCACGAAGGAGTGAATATTTGTACAGACACAACGACGGGAAGTTTTACAAAAGTCAGCGCGGACCAGAAACGGCAACTTGGAGGAAGTTATCGGAGGCTTTTCACGGACTTTTCCACGGATTGTAAACTCTGGAGTAGCAGGAGCTTAAGCGGCTAACGTTACGGAGGCTATCGGTGCTGTTTTCAAAGTGCGGCGAGTGGGAGCCGACAGACCTGCGGGCGACCCCAGTTTCACCTAAGCGCCCCAGGAGAAACTACGAGGCTTTGTTAGCGACACAACGAGACGAGGGTCGGCTGAGTTCCGGGCTGCGGTCGAGTGGGCTTTTTAAAACCCGCTTTTTCGAGCATCGTGTGCCGCGGCAGGACTGTGGGGAAACATGGCAGATGGTGACATGCGCCCGACCGCAATGTGGCGGACTGTGCAGACCTGAGGCGCGGACCTCTCTTTGCACATTTCTGTCATCTCCTTACTTTTATAAACAAACCCTGAAGCGTCCTCACTAACACCTTATCCTCGCCGGAGGCTCGTTTTTCCCACCAGAAGACAGACAGAGACGTGTGCCAGCGTCCCGGGGCAGTTGTTGACAGACCGCCAGCTCGGACAGTCAGCCGCCGCACATCTTCACTTTGACTCACTAAACCGCACCGGTTAGTGGCTGTCTGCGGGACTTTTAAAAAAAATTCAATAAACTTTGATCGTTTTCTCTCCTTTTTTCTGGTCTTGTGGAGACTTCAGACTGCCCGGTTGTTTACAAGAACAGCCAGAAGCTCTTTTGTAACAGCAGCCAGCTAATCCTCGCATGCAGACTGCATAGTTTCACAGGAAAACTTCACGTGTAAGTTCACAAATTTAATCTGCAAAAATTAAAAAATCTCCACCCGCATATAAACCACTTTCACCTTAAAAGTAAAATATGGCAATTTAAGCTATTTTAAATGGCTTCAATTTCTATTTGTAGCTACACATGTTCATATATATATATATATATATATATATATATATATATATTTGTTATTAATTTCCAGATGCGACCTAAAACTTCTAGGTCCAGATGTTTTGGTGCTCGTTGCCATTGTGCTACTGTCTTTTAACATTTCATTCAAACAAAGAGAGTCCCACCCCAGCCCTCCTTATTTCTATATAAATCTGAAGGTTTATGATAGTTACTATTAAGGAGATTATTTGGGTTCCCTAATCTCCAATCTGAGGATTAACCGAGGCTATTGGCGTGTCCAGATTATTACGTCTCTTTTCTAGGCCCCTCGGTTGACACCCCCTCAGAGGGTGAAGCATATTGTTGTTTATTTTTATTTATTTAATTATTTATTTTAAAGGGCGTGTGTTTGTTTTCTCTTAAGGTGTCATCGGCTCAAACTTACCTGTCAAACTTTAAATGTTTTAAGTTGAACACCTCTCTGTGGCTGAGTGGAAGTTCAGAGGACCGCCATGGAGGAGTCGCCGGTGCCCCCGATTGACCCAGATTTTGAGCCGCAGAGCAGACCTCGCTCCTGCACGTGGCCGCTCCCGAGGCCCGACATCACGGCTGTCAAGCCGGAGGGGGCGGACGGCGCCGAGTCCGCCGCCGGGACCCCGCCCGCCGACGAGGACAAGCCCGAGCCGCAACAAATCGCGTCCGAGCCCGAGAAAGCAGCAGAGGCCGCGGCGGCAGTGGAGGGCGGGATCGTAGCCGGCGTGGGCGGAGCCGGAGCAACGCCGCGCAAAGGATCCTCCCGGCGCAACGCGTGGGGGAACCAGAGCTACGCGGACCTGATCAGCCAGGCCATCGAGAACTCACCCGAGAAGAGGCTGACGCTAGCCCAGATATACGAGTGGATGGTTCAAACTGTGCCTTACTTCAGAGACAAAGGAGACAGCAACAGCTCCGCAGGCTGGAAGGTGAGGGCTTCATCTGCAGGGAATCATCTGAGTCAGTACACAGCTAAGGTTATCTTCATGTTTATGGGCCTTTTAGTTTTAAGAGTTAAGCTGAACTGTAATCAAATAAACACTTAGGTCCAGCAGGTAAATGTGTCAGTAAGAGTTTTTCCTGGCACACCACAGATCTGCAGTAAGAGTTAAGGCAGAGAGTGTGTGTTGCCTTATTTAACCCAAGTTTGTGCATCAGCCAGGCAGTTTTGGCTGTCCTAGTTTTAAAAATAAACTAAAATACTTAACTTTAAGTAAATAAGCTAGGGGAAAAGTGGTTAAACATATTATTAATCACAGTTCTGCTTATTTTCCTTTTGGCGGGCAGGAAAACCCCTGGATGGCATTTACAAGCAGTACTGAGGTTAATCACGTGACCTCATACACACTGTTGTCCACATATTGGAGGTGATACAGCTACTAGTTGTTAGGTGGTTGCCATTGGTTGATGACTGTCACTGAGTGAAAAAAGATGGTTTTCTACTCTACCTGAGGACTGGGAGCGCTTTATACAACATCCCTCATTTACACAAACACGTTTTTGCATCAGGGATTCTCAAGGATGTTTGGGATGCAGACTGGAGCAGCCAGGGATCAATCCACCACCCTTCTGATTATCCTTGGGCAAGATACTGAACCCCCTGAATTTTAGATAGAAGGCACCCAGGTAGAAAAAGAAGTGCTACTTGTGAATGAGGCATGTTGTGTACGTGCTTTTGAGTTCTCGAGTAAAGAAGCGATCAATAAGAACCAGTGCAAGCTAAATAAAAAGCACTGGAAACATCTTCAGTTTTACACTTTTGACAATTTTGTCAAGCTACAAGAAGCACAAGGAGGCTTTGGTGCAGATGTTTATTCATGCTTGTGTTGTCTGTGTCACGCCTCTGCAGCATATTGAGTTTGTATTTTAATACTTTTTCTGATATTGTTATGTTAGGCGGAGACAGATACTTCCTCAATATTAATATAGGACATTAAACTAAAGCTAGCCCTGAGAATGTTTTCACACCTGCGCTTGGAGTGGGTCATTTGTACCGATGTGGACCCTGTAATCGAAAACAGTCACACCGAGACGCTCTGGAGGAGGTGGTCTTAGTCCGATTACAAATGAACTCCAGAGCATTTTGTTTATGATCTGATCTCGATCCGACACAACTAGCAGGTGTCTTATCGACTAGTCCAGAAAACCATCTTACTGTTTGCTCTTTTTGTTGCTCCTTCCCCAGACACATCTGGAAAACAAAATTAAAAAATACTGAAATATAATAACTTTGGTACCAATGGCACCTTTTTGAACTCTTGTGGAATAAATTAATAGATCTGAAGGGAATTTGGAGATAAATCTTTGTAAACATTTTTGTCCTGTTAGCACAGACGGGTGGTTCCCAGCAAGCTTAGGTACGAAACCCTTTGAAACAAAGTTGTAACTGCTCGGGCTTGTTACAGTCTGCAGTTGTCTGTTTTGATTTAGACCCTAAAATAATAATAAAAACATAAAGATAATAAAAACATTCAGCATCAAAGACGACACAAAAAATATTTTGAAAATTTATTAGAGATTATATCCACAGTAGCCATAATTTAATTTTGTTTTTCTCATTTAAAGGTGAGTGATTAATCTCCAAATCACCAGTGTAATAAAAGCAAGTTTCACCACTCTGCAACCACCTTGAAATACCTTTGGAGAGTTATTTTAAAGCATTATTTAATAATTAAACTTTAATTTCAGCGGCTATCTTGGATGTAACAATGCATTCACTGAATAAAAAGTCAAATCTGTTAAAAAACACAAAAAAGTAGCAAAGGTTGCTTCAAAATAAGGTTTAAATTGCTTTTTATCCTGAAGGTTTTCATTCTGTCAGCATCTTTTCTGTTGCTGGATTCTCCCATGAGGTTAAATTCATGATTCTCTCTTCATTGTTGTGTTGTGTGTGGGGTTTTTTTTTTTGTGTGTGTGTGTGTTTGTTTGTTTGTTTGTTTTTATTTAACCTTCTTTTGGTTTTCAGAATTCAATTCGCCACAATTTGTCACTCCACAACAAGTTCCTGAGGGTACACAATGAATCGACTGGAAAGAGCTCTTGGTGGATGCTCAACCCTGAAGGAGGGAAGACCGGCAAGGCGCCGCGTCGCCGGGCTGCATCCATGGACAACAGCAGTAAGCTGCTGAAGAGCCGCATGAGGGCCAAGCAGACCAAGAAGCAGGCGGGAGCGGCCGGCCTGGGAGGCACCGGAGGTGTGCTGCAGGGAGACGGCGCCACGGGCTCGGCGGGCGCAGACAGCCCTAACTCGTCCCAGCAGTTCTCCAAATGGGGGGTGAACAGCAGCAGCCCCTCATCCCGCGGCAGCCTGGACGACACAGATATGTGGACCACCTTCCGCCCGCGCACAAGCTCTAACGCCAGCACCTTGAGTGGACGTCTGTCCCCCATTGCTCCGGGCCAGGAGGATGACGACAATCTGCCTGATGACGGCCTGCTGGGGCGGTTCTCTGCCAGCAGCTTGACCCCCACCCTCACCGAGACGCTCATGGAGGAGTTGGACCTGATTGATGGCCTCACTCTGATGACTGGACAACAGGGAGGGGCCAGTCCCAGCACAGCCCCACCAGCACCTCCCACTCCGCTGCCCTCTGCCTCCACCCTGCTGCCTCGAGGTTCCAGCTTCCCCTCCTTCCATCAGCTTTCGTCCAGCCTCCCACAGGCCCCCACCCACACCGGGGCCACAACCTCCGTGTCTCCCTGCGGGCCCAACAGCAAAGAGCAGACGACGTTCAGCAACTCCCTCTTCAACCCCATGCCCACCCCCAGCTCCCGTGGAAGCAGCCGTTACAGCGCCCACGTACCCTCCAGCCTGGAGGCACTGCTCACCTCTGACTCCCCTCCTCCCAGTGATGTCCTGATGGCCCAAGTGGATTCCATCATGCCAAATCCTGGAGGGGTGGGCATGATGGGTTTGGGCACGTCTGTTGCAGGAGTAAGGTTGGGTAAGGGGCTGGAGCCAAACACCGTGTCGCCCATCGGGCTGCAGGCTCAGATGCAGCCTCAGCAGCATCACCTTCACCACCACCAGCAGCCGCCACCACCGGCGCAGCAGCAGCAGCAACAACACCAGCATCACTCTCAGATGGGGTTGGGGATGATCCTCTCAGGTATGTCTCAGGACCCGTCACAGCTCTCTGCCCTCAAAGCCCAGCACGCCACGGTTCCAGCCGTAGGCTCCCAACATGGGGGGCCCATCGCCACCCTGCCGGGGATCAGTCAGTTCGGAGCGCAGCCCTGCTTCCCCACCAGTCAGGACCGGCTCCCAACGGACTTGGACATTGACATGTTCACCGAAAACCTGGATTGCGATGTGGACTACATAATCAACAGTGACCTCATGGACGGAGACGGCCTCGATTTCAACTTCGACCCCATGCTGCCTGGAGGCCAAGGGTACCCGGGACCGACCACCACGCAGGGCTCCGCTCACAACTGGGTGCCCAGCTAATCGCTCAGCTGACCACACGGCGTTAGCCAGGTACACCAGCCACTGTCAGAGACACCAACTATTTACTAGTCTACAGAATAAAAACAAAATTGTCTTTAGGTGTCGAAAACTTATATATTTACTTCACGGTGATGCGAAGTAAAGAAAAATAACAAATTTAGAGAATATTTAGCATTTTAATTTAGGATTTAGTGAGAATCAACTGTTCCTTAAAGAAATCTATTGAAATATTATATTAAATTAAAAAAAAGGTAATATTTTCAGTATTCCGACTTTCTAATCTAAAGCGTTTGTATCTTTATTCTGTTTTTTTAATGTCACCGTAAATTGAATGTTTTACATGTCCACCCCTTTTAGTCTTTTTCACAAAATATCTGCTCGTCACTCACAGCACTGAATGCAGATGTGGCTAACAGATGTTCTCAAACGGCCTTTTTAAGCGACAGCGAGGTGACTGATCCTCTCTATCGTCTTTGCAGGAAACTAATCTCCAATCAAGATAACCTCACGCAACCACCGGTGCATCCCTCCTCCCTGCTGGCCGAAGATACTTTTCTTCAAGACGCGCCGTTTCTCTCGGACTTTTACAAACCAAGACCTCACTCATGTCACGTGCCAAGACATGCGGAGGACGCGGAGGAGATTCAGGCTACTATGCACAACTTTCTGTTTATTTTTATTTTTGTTTTGTTTTGGGTTTTTTTTAAATAACACTCGGACGATTTGGCTGCTAGCCTTTTTTGTTGTTGTTGTTTGTTTGTTTTTGGGGGGGTTTTTTCACTGCAAACTGATTTTTTTTAAAGATGTGTGACTTGATGGTTTTTGGTTTGTTTGTTTTTTAGATTGACAAGACAAATATCCTACTTGTCCCCTCCCCACCCCTCCTCCCTCCGTCCCTCCCTCCCTCTGGCTGGAATGAGTTTCCACTTTAGTTGTTACACGACAAAAGCTTAAGGGTGGATACGGTACTCCGGATCTCATATGCGCTCGTTTGAGAGACTTGATGGACTGTTTTTGTTATTGTTGTTGTTTGTTTTGTTTTGATTTTTGGAGAAATGGCCAGTTTTCCCGCTCGGCGTGACTTGCCAGACCAAATGCTCGTCTGAATGAGGTACACTTGCCCTGCTGCGCCGACCTCAATACAGATAAAGAGAGCGAGAGGATTGTTGTGATCAAGTGGAAGATAAAGACGGGACGGCTGGAGGCGTGAAACGTGTGGTTGCACATCTTGCCCTGATTAAATGTACGATTTTAAATGATTTTAGAGAAAAGAGTTGAGAGGGTATGTACTTGCAGTTTGGCATTTTTAAAAAAAAAAAATTTACTTCAATCCAGTGTGTTAAGGTAGATGTCAGATAGAGGGTGTTTGTTTTGTTTTGTTCTGTTCTTTTTGTTTTGTTTTTTAATCTCTGATGTGCAGTTGAACTAACAAAATGAAGAAATGGGATTTGTGAATTTACACACGGGGCATTCAAGGTAAATCCATACGCTAACAAGTGATTGGTTGGCCAAGTATTACATTGTCCTAGACAGCTGACATGCCTCCACTGTCCAACCTGACTCCTCCTCCTCCTCCTCCTTCTTCTTCTTCTTCTTCTTCCTTTATTTCCCTTGAGCCTGTGCATTTTCAAAGCACTTAGGTTTCCTGCAACACAGGGACCCAAACTAAAAGATGCATCCACATTAAGTTGTACCATTTCAAAAGAAGAGAGTTTATGATCCTGTAAATGTACACATTGCACACGTAAACGACGCTATGCAGACCTATCTTTTGAAGGAAATTTGAGAAAGAAAAAAAAAGTCCCTCCCTGAAGGGTTTGTTTTTGCTATTTAACATTTTCCCGATATATTGTTGGATATTTTTTTTAATTATTCAGTACTAACGTTGGAAAAGAAAAATTAATTCACTGTGTGAGAAGTACAAAAAAAGAATATATTTGACTATAGTTTTAATATACAGTTTAGATGGAAATCAGATATTAATACGTATGAATATATTACTAATGACAAGTGATGTTTTTTTTACACATTGGAAGAAGCATTCTCAGATCATTTTTAACTGTAATTTTCTATACTTTTATTTTTGTAAAGAATGAGATGCATGTAGATTTCTTTCTTTCTTTCTTTTTTACATAACCAAAGGAACACTAATATTTGCATTGGCATGGCATGTAGGGAGCGCTTGGGCCTGAGTATCCTCAGTGTACATAAGCTTTGCAAAACAGCAAATATACATATATATATATAAGCGAGTGAGAGATGCCTGTAAGGTGACTTTAAAAGTTGAAAGAGGCAAATACTTGACAGTTTTAAAGAAGATTTCCAGCCGCCTGCCTCGAGCTTCCTGTTTTCTTTTTGAATCCAAGTAAAAAAACTATTTTTAAAAAATGCATCAAATAGAAAAAACTTTCATCTCAAAACGAGGCTCATGCAACCGTTACCTCTCAGGAAAAACAACACTTCTGCACAGACCTAATCAAATGATGGCAAAAAATAAACATAAATAAATGAATAAACTTTATTTTGCACAATTTTTCTCTTATGCATACTGGAAACCAACACGCCACAGCTTTTCCCCCCCTGCATCCCAAATTTGACTCCACTTTCAATTTTAGCTTTCCAGCCATGTAAATCACAGCTAGCTTGTCCCCTGGGTTGTTTTGTTTAGCTGCCAATATTTAAAACACTATAGCACGATTTTACTCTGTAGCGACGCTTCTCTCCCCTTTCTTAAGATTTTGTGTTTTTGTTTTGTTTTTTTAACTTAATTTTTCAAAATTACATCCCTGGAGCTTATTATTCATCATTTCGCTGTAGCTGTGTAAATATGTTAGCCTCTGATATGTTTAAAGCACTCTTCTTCTTTCTGTTTTGTTTTTGTCATCCACAAATGTTTCCTTTTTTTATTCTCATTTGTTTTGTTTTTTTAATGGTGCTAGATGTCATATCAGTTGTGACGTTATCCTGGAGTACGCCACGATGCAAGGGGTGCATATCGGGGGAATTTTTTTGTATACGGCACAAGGATAACGACTTGGTGTGATCAGTAGGAATTGATAGAAAGCCCCTACAATGCCGTGTGAGGATATTATCATGTGGACACAAGTTAATTACATCCGCAGGAGTTATTTTAATTCGTACAAGAGTTATTTTACCTCCTGCAGCAGGTTTTTACCTTGTGTGCACTAATAATTTATATTTTACAGACAAGATTTACAAAAAAAAAGACTCCATACTTTCCTCCTCTTTGTTATTTTTATGTTTCTGTATGTAATGCAGTAAACTCCCACCCCTGACCCAGCCTGGTCTTTTAAATCTAAAAGCAGGGTAACTGCACTTATTTTGAATCATGACACGATTACTTTTGTTATTATGTTTTTCACCCTTTTTTTTGTTTTTTTTCCTTAACCGAGTCCCACAGTTGGGGAAATGTTAGTAACAGTTGACTAAAGGAGCAGCGGCTGGTTGGTGAGAATCTACTTTGATGTCACAAGTTTACTGTTGCCTCCTTGAAGCAGTCAGGTGTGCTGTTATTACTTCTCTTGTGTCTGCCCTTATGTAACTGTGCATATTCTTCGTCCTTCCTCAGCTTTTTTTAAGTAGCAGTTAGTCCCTTTATGTTTCTACATTTTAAATTGCCCCTATTTGATACAGTATTTTAGCATTTGGCAAGGGTGGATTTGTTTTTTCCATTGGGGAGCGTGGGAAGTTGTGCATAAGCCAATTATGTTTATGATTTTTTTTTTAATCATGTTGATATTTCATCCCCTGCTCCCCTCTTTATTAGTTTTCTTTCTTTACACATTGTTAAAGTCAGCCAGAGATGACAAACAGTTCTGAACAGCAAAGATCGATTCAATAAACTGTTTAACCCACGTTTCTTCTTGCTCATTGATGCACTGTGACGCTTCAGACTTGGTGCAGTTGTGCAGGTCTTCCACTAGAGGCTGCTGTGATCCAAGGATCCCGTCACTTATGTACAGGTATGCGCTGTGTGCTGATCTCATGGTTATTCATCTTAAAAACACATGTCACAGCCTTCCTCAGTATGCACAAATTAAAACTTCAACAATTATAACTCTTTCCAGGACCTACTAACATTTTTTCCTAGGAGGCTATCCTATGAGCAACTCCTTTCTTTATATTTTGCCTCCAATGACTTTTTTGTAAATTGGTCTTGGGATGGATATATATAGAGATTTTGATCCACCATGTAATACCATTTGGAAAGCATCTGATAGGCAGCAGCCTAATTCTTCAGCATGACAGTGATCCCAAACACTGCCAATGCAAAAAAGGATACCTGGAAAGAAAAACTCATAATTGAACTCCAGAATCAGAAAGACTTTATTTATCCCCAAGGGACAATTAAGTCCAGGATTAAGTCCTGGACTGGCATCCCCAGAACCTCAGAATTATTGAAACATCTTCACAGAGAACAGAAAAAAAGCACTATTTCTAAAGAAAGAAAGAAATGACAAAGTTTGCCTGACAGTTCAGGCTGTGTTGAAGAATGAAGGTGGTCATAACAAATATTGACTTTCAAGCTTGTTAGACTTGTACAAACAATGTATTTGCCTTGTGTACTCTATTTCTATGCATGTTTGTACATTTCAATGCATTCCATTACCTATTTCTCAAATAGAAAATATAAAGAAATGATAGATCGAAATATCATGATATATTATCATGTAAACACTGGCCAGTTCTCGCACGCAGCACTGATGAAATCTATCACTGGATAGTAAGCAGTCTCTTTGCAGTCACCTTAGATTATGCTGATGATACGTGATGCCCCATTTACCTAAAAATAGGTATTTAGATTTGACGTCGTGTGAAGTGATAAGACATCAAATCAAACAACTGAAAGCAGACAAACATCAGGTTATGAGCGCTTGTTTCTGAACCGATAGCAGCAGTACTGATATAGCAGTGATACCAACGTGGCCCCCTGGTGGGCATTCAAGAAGCTGCAAGTGGCCTATGTAAAATAAAAAAGACGTCTTAATTGCAAAACTGATTACATGTATAAAGTTTTCAATGACTATAAAACTTATAGTATAAACAGGAAAAAGATCAAATAAAAGAAAGCCATGAGATTTAAATCACACCTTTTTAAATATGACTTATATAAATCAAAGAGTTAAAACTGAGCTAAAGGCATCAGCTGGCAAAAGGATTTATGAGAAATTAAATGTTTGGTGGACCACAGTAGCCTCAGGCTTTTCTCTTTGGAGGAACAGACAACAGTAGGCAGATTTATTTTTCATAGAGCATCTTTATAGAAAAACATTTCTTCACATTTTCCAAAAAAAACATTTTTTTGTCTTTGCACTTATTCTCTTTTTTTAGGTTATTTATTTTTAGGCAAGTTTTTTTCCTTTCTTTTTTACATTTTTTTTAAAGTCTACTAAAGTTGAACATTTTTAACATCCATCTGTGTCAAAGGCTCTTGCTGAGTTGCTGGGGCTTGTAGAAGGTGTCTGTTAGAAAACATGGGCGTTCACAGCTGCAACGTTCATCAGAACCGGCGCCGACCAACACCAAGAAAGAAAAACAAGAACTGTTCCCATTCGGGCAGGAAAAGCTTTCCCGCCTGTCAGCCGGGCTCGTTTCCGGCCCACGTTCAGCCTCCAGTCATCACATCCTTCCACTTCAGCAGCACTCCAGTTTTAGCCTGAAGGCACCTGTGTTAACAGCGCTTTTTGCTTTAGTCGATATGGACTTCGGTTTCTGTTCTACATCCTGCAGTTACTAATTCTAAATCTACAGTCTGTCACACTTCTACATCTACCCAGGCCGCAGCATGACAAGTAGGTCCTACTGTCACCCAGAAACAAACAAAACAAAAAGTACTCCAAAGTTTACAAAAAACTAAAAAGAAAAGACAGAAAGGAGATACAGGTGTTATTAACAGCTACTCTGCACATTACTCTGCTAAGTGTACCACGGGTTCTCTGCTGTGATGATCTGCTTCGATACAGTTCACACAAAGAAAGAAAGAAAAGCTTTAACACAAAGCCCCGAGCAAAAATCTGAACTCGCATCATCACCGCCGCAGATCATCCTGAAGTGCTATTTATTTTTAAATTGCTCCAATTGATTTTTTTTTGTACTTTTGTGAAAGGTTGAGTCTTAAAGGACCCGTGGTCTAACATTTAGTCTCTGATTTGATCGTCTCTGAAGCGTGTCAGTGGGGAGGAAAAAAAAACAAAACGTGGCTCAGCTTAATCGTTGCTGTAAGAAACAGCTTACTGACCTCTTCAGATTAGTTTAGTTACAACATTGCTTTCAGAGTCTCTGTGCCAGAGCTAAACTGAAAATATTACAGCAATATTTCACTGAAATATCCTGAAACGCGTACCTTCAATCAGAAATCTGGGCTGGGAAACAAAAGCAGAGTCTGAAAGTTTGAGGACAAAGAGTCAAATCTTTTTTTTTAGACGTCATACAGACGAGACCCACAAACTCAGCATGTCTACTCATTAGCTACCTTGCATTATAAATATATAAAGTTTAAAAAAGTGCTTATTAAAAGAAACTATAGTGATGTGATAACTTCCAGCAGTGTCATTCTCGTTTTTGTTCTTGACCAGCATTAATACGAAATGTCAGGGAGAGCGAAACGGTCGTCCTTCACAGTCCTCCTCCAACACTGACAAGGATTGTCCACAAAAAAACAAAAGAAAACTCGTCTCCCATTAACATTCATTCAACGTGTACACAAGGATATACGTTTTTGGAAAAGCATAGTTAATACAAAAGGAGACTTCTCAAACTAAAGAGGAGAGTATTGGCCACTGGTAACACACTGCTGCTGCGACCGACTGGAACACAAGACGACAGGTAAAAATTAAAATAACTAGTAATAATTGCACATAACCTTCGAGAACCAAGAGACTGATAAGAGGACTTCACAATAAGATGAGTTGCAGGAGGGGTGTGGCACGCTATGGTTTAAATATACTGGATCCGAGGAGAAAGAAAGAGCACATTCAAAGAGACACAGCTGCAAACGGAGCAGCTGTGTCCTTAAAAGTGCCGCTCTCGTCCCACGTCACCGGCTGCTCTTCAGATGTCTTCATCCTCTTGTTTCCGGGTCTCTCTGTACCGGTGAAGAATTTTAACGACGTGCCTCTCCATCCTCTTAGGCAATCATGTACTGAGTGATGGCTCTCAGCGCGTACAGCAGCTCCGCCTGCAGCCGGGCCTCCATGATTAATAAGTTTATGTGTATCTGAGGAGAGAAAAAATAAAAGATTAACACTGAGGGTTGATGTCAGTGATAAGAAACAGTCTCTAGGAATGTGTTCAGTGGACGGGCTGATGTCACCGGGAGTGCACACATTTGTGGGAGTTATACTTCTAGTTCAAATCTATGCCAGTAGGGGGCGCCAGCATTACTCCCTGATTTGAACAGGTAAACCAAGAGCCATAATGCATTTCATCCCTCTGCACTTTCTCCCTGCTTTCCCGTCCTATCTAAAAGCTAAAAAAAAATCACAAAATATATTTAAAAATCTACACTGCAGGTACACCACAACCCTACACCCTGACATCCACCTCCTGAGAAATATATATCTTCCAACTTTAATGGCCTGTTCAGTACTGTTGTTTCCACATCTTCAGTTGGTTCAGAAAAAGGTTGGTAGAAAAAGAGAACTTATCATCTTGGAGAGAGAAATCCCAGAGCAACGCAGGCACGCCAGTACGAGCATAAAATATCTGAACTGGAACTCAATAAGCTTCTCGGATGAGAGGTGAAACGTCTTCAAGAGACTTAAAGTCCAGTCGCTTTCTTTCCAAGCTCCTTAGACCAAGTATAAACCTGTATCGATGTGGTCAATGCAGTTCTTTTCCACCTGATTTTAGTATTTCTTTGTTTAGTTTTAGTTGATAATGACCTCAGTTCAAAAGTGAAAGCTCTGCCGATCCTGCCGGATCCTTGCTTTCCTGCTTATGTGCTAAATTAAATATTGCAGCTCCTGCTTCCAGCTTCATACATTGTATGCAGACATGACAACTTTCTTTGTAACATGAAGAATAGTCTTACCCGTTCTGAAGTCTTAAGTGGAGTCCATCTCAGCGGACACACTGGAGTTTTGGTGGAGTCCGGAAAACAGGCCACAGCCTTGACGTACAGCTTCAAATCTCGCTCCAGCAACTGGTTCACTTCACCGTAATCGTAATCATCGTAGCTGCGACCAAAAGCAAACACAACTTTAACTATCACACACACACACACACACACACACACACACACAGGTTTCTGTGTCTCCTGTATTTTCATTTTTATTGTTTCGGCACAAAGTGGCAGCCTCACCGTATTCCTAACACACAGTGGATGTAATTCCAGATCGCCCTCTTCAGGTCGTCACTGTGCAATGAGGAGAGGGTGGCTACGCTCCTGAACCGGTCGTCCAGGAGGTGCCCGATGTCGGAATACAATCTGTTGACTAAGGAGAAGCCGTGATCTTCCCAGGAATAGTCCTACAGAGAAAATACAAGTCAGTAACATGAAACATGAGAGTTATCCTCATTGTTCTCCTTAGTGAGGAGTTCGGAAAACTGCACTCAAATAAAAGGACGTACAGCATATTCTTTCCTCATGTGATTGATGCCAAACCTTTAATTTATAGAGCTTATGTAGTAAATATTTTAAACTACTTTTCCGCATTAATAATGCATTTCTTTGCTCTACTTTTGTTTTATTGTGATCCCCTCAGCCTAGTCCCACTATTCCCTGTACCATGCTGTTCTTCATTTTGTGGTTTTTAGAAGCATTCATTTGTAAAATGATCCAAAAGTGTTGCCGAATATGATTTGGAATCTTCAAGATTTCTTCCAGATACATACTAAGTGGCTAAGTGAGTACAAATGTAAATTTCAATATTATTTATTTTTAGACTAGCAATCCATTTGCTTCCACTTTTGCAATTTGGAGTCACAGAACAGCTGGAGCCTATCTCAGCTGCCACAGGGCGAGAGGCGGGCTACACTCTGGACGGGTCACCCATCCGGTCACAGGGCCAACACTGAGAGAGACTATTTAGAATCCCCAGTTAACCTAACTCCACTAACTTCATGCCAAGAGCAAGCAAACTCCACACAGAAAGATCCTGGCCAGATGATGGATTCAAACCCAGGCCCTTCTTGCTGTGAGGCAACAGTCAACTGTGTCACCGTGCTGCTTCCCATCAGAGAATTACGCCTTCTGCGATACATTAATAAGCGGACATCCCCTTTGCTTTGTTTTCAGTAGCTGCTAACCTACAAGCCTTGGGCCCTTCCTGCCATGTGCTTCCTGAGCAGCCGGCTCAATAGCCAGGTCTCTATTGTGGCGGTCCTCAACATCATTCAGCCGCCCCTCCGGAGAGGATATGATGCCACTAACAAGCACAAATGGAGGACAAGCTCATTTGGGGGCAGCTCGAGCTGTGGGATTTAGCTTTTATACTGAAAGTAGGAAAAAAGTAGAGGACTTGGAGAAAAGAGACTCCCAGCTATCAGCTGTACTATTTACACAAAAATCATCTTTCTAAAAGCTCTTATGTCTATTTTTATTTTATATTGCACCTTATGAACTGGATCATGATTAACAAAGATGCATTTATTTAAAATATGAAGGAAAGAAAAAACAACTTCAGCTCATGCTTGTTAGTTATTCATCTCCTGTTGGTCTGTGAGCCAAAGCAGTGTGTTAAAATGTCAAAGAAAGTACTGATTAACTCACTCTGCCTCGGGCTGCCTGATACCAAATTTACATGTTAATTTGGCTACCAACATCTCAAAGTGCTTCAGACTGTGGCACAGATGCACTTCAGCGGTTGAGAATAATAAAACTGCGCTAATGTCTTTAATAGACACCAGCCAGCCAATCAGAAACCCAGAAGAAAAAGAAAAAACAACAACACACATAGTCACACTGACACATTCACTGCAATAAAGACACTCACCTGAACTCTGAACACTTGGAAGTGGTCCTCCTCCTTGCGTGCAAACTCCTGATAGCAAAAGTCAGGGTCTGTGATAAAACGCGAAGGATCTGCGAGGCATATCATCATCTCCTCCTCCTCCTCCGTGTCTTTAAAAGAAACGATGACAGGAAAGGAGATGATGAGGCTAAGTAAAGAGTGGTAAACGCTCAGGTTTCACACTGTGCGACTTCACCAACACTCGAGGAGTGAGTGGGAATGTCTCGGTCGTGTTACCTGTCTGCTGGAGTGTTTGCTTTTCACGTTCTTCCTGGGACTTCTGGATCCTCTCCTTCAGACACATCACATCACCACTGGAGTCCAGAGACTGTTGATACAAAAAGTATATCTCATCAAGTTAAATATATTATAACAACTGCTAAGGGCACAGAAATAATCTAATTGTGTATGCAACATCAGAAAATATCCAACTGAATTTGATCGTATTTATCAAAGGAAATAAATACTGACCAAATGAATCGGTCATTTTACACTATTAAACATTTTTCCCAATCCTTATTATTTGATGAAAGGGTGGTGAGATGCACTCAGCACTCTCACACTCAAATGTGGTAATTTGAGCCCATTTTAAAGCGCACCTTATTTAATACTTAGCTACAAATAAAAAATATACTCCTGATATAAATTTTCATCCAGTTAAACTGGCTATGTTCAGTTTGGCTATTTATTAATCAGGGCTTATCTCTCGACCAGTTTTTCCAATACCTTTATTTATAAATGGATTTAATATTTACAGTGGAAAATGAAAAAGCAAACAAAAACATTACAGTTAAGAAAAAGCCTTCTTTTTCTTCTTATTCCTTTTCACAAGCACAAGTGGATTCAGTGACACCAGTATTGCTCTTATTAGTCCCCTTTTTTTTAAAGCTATTCTAACTATTTTTGAACTAATTTAAGGCTATAGCTTCAGACATGTATACAAGTGTATTTTTACCGGTCGTCCTGTTATGTGTTCAGAGGGAGTGGCGTGGGACTGAGGCACGTTGGTGTTGCCGTTGGCAGCATCAAAGGGGCAGAAGGTCGGCGGAGTACCGTTGGGAGATTTGGAGGAGAGAGGGACAAAGTCTGCGTCTGTGTCGCATCCAAACACAAAGCTGCAGAGGGAGTGGCAGTGGGCCAGAATCACCACGGCCTGCACCAGCTCAGCCAGCGACCAGCACTGCTCGCCCGCCTTCAGCAGCGTCTGGAGAGCAAAGACAAAGAGAAACACACATTTAGCACAAGGAAATGAAATTAAACAAAGCATCCAAGTTGGTTTTTTTTGTTTGTTTGTTTTTAAATACTCATACAAATGTTAAATATCATATTTTATCCGTGGTCCATCTTCGCTGTACCTGGATGTGCGAGCAGGCGGTGAGCCAGGGTTGGTGGGCCAGCACCTTGTTGATGTGGTCAAGAAGCCGAAGGCGAGGGGGTGCCGCCTCCAATCCCTGCAACCACTTAGGATCCCCGCCCACCCTCAGAAAATGCGTTGAGTGCAGGTACACCAGGTAGTTGCAGTGATGACGTGCTGCAGCCTGTTAGTCACAGGAACAAAGGCGAAAACTCAAAAAAAAAAGCTTTGTGTATGTTTGGGTGCATGATGACAGCTGGTGAGGAGTTTGGATGTATCCTAGAGAGAAAATCCAGGTCACTAACCATGATGGCGATGTAATGGCGGTATGGCAGCGGCAGGGGGCCATCCATGTGCAGGATGTAATGCTGTGTGCGCAGGAAGCTCTCCAAGTACTGAGGGTGAGACGCCATCTGCTGGGACACGGCATCTACACTCCCCCTGCTGACCAGCAGTGACAACCGCTCCTTCTCACCATTCACCTGCAGAAACAGACAAGGACGAGGGAAACGATTGGTTTCTGGAAGACTGACCTTAAAATCATATTGTAGCATAAGATTTTTTTTCTTGGCTGAAGATTTTTTTTCCCCCTTTTTTGGGAAATAGCTAAAATGAGAACATTAATGGCTGTGAAAATCTTAAAATCCTCAAAATACGCTGGATGAAGCTGCTCTGAACTACACTGCTGTAAATCCAAAATCTTTGGCGGCGTAAAAACGGACGTAAAAAAAATAAATAATAATAATTCAGTGACCCGAGGATGACTTTCTTTTGGAGTAACCATTAGATCTGTAGCAAAAACAGGCTAGACTTCAATGTCCGTGCCATGGACCGAACTTGCGTTCCGCCCCATAAATCAGCTGAAAGAAAAGCAGGCTTGGGAAAACAGCAGTGATACAGGCGCCACTGGCAAGTGAGCGCATTCCTTGCATTATTCCTTCTCCAAATAAAACAAGCAAACAACAGTAGCTCAGCTGAGAGCTCGTCAGACACACAGACACCATGGTAGGTTGGCTGCAGCGGGGCCAGATGCTTCCTAGTTCAACACTATTTCATTATTATCAAACACAGAAGCAGCACTGTGAATTCAAAAAAAAAAAAAAAAAAAAAAAAAAAAGGTACTTCTACTGCTGTGAAATGAAAATGGACAGCAGCCTGGTAAAAGTCAAAGAAAAAAAAAAAAAAACACCCATGTTTTCCTTAGAAAAGGGGATTTACATGCTGGGAGGAAGCACAGACGAAGCAACTAATGTGAAAGTTGAGCTTAAGAGGCCTTGAAGAGGGAAGCTCAGGAGCAGCAGCAGCAAAGAAATTCATAAGGCCTAACAGACACAAGGGAGCGACTGGGTTCAGGAGCCAGAGGCCAAGAGAAACAGACCCATGTGGAGAGGGGAGCTGGATCGCCCTCATGGGCACAGCCTCCGTCACCATCTTACAATCGGTTCTAGGAAAAGGTGTTTGGGAACACAGCCATGAGCAGGAATCTGCTCCACTGTACGTGAAACCCGAGTGGCCGTGCTCATCAAAGCCAAATGTTTCCCTTCAGTTTGGCAAAGACTTCTCCCTTTAACAGCTGAACGTCTGTCAAGGATTACTACTGTCCTGTCAAATCACAGACGCCTCAGCTTATGTCACAGATAGTCGTAGCAAATGGCGACTAGAAGGACTCGCTGCTTAATTTTAGCCTTGTACAGATCTTTGGTATTCAGCTCCATGTGGTATTTCACTTCTCCCTGCAGTCGACGAGGGTTTCCTCCTGATCCTGTAGGAGGCTCCACCTCTTGACCTATATAGACTCCATGCTCAGATCTTAAAAAAACATGTCAACACAGCACACATTAAACAAACGTCACACTGAGGCTGACTTATTTGCATAAACTACGAGTTATTTTAACTCTAAGGAGAATCCAAGGGAATAAAATGAGCTGGCAGTGAATAACACAAGCTTAGATGCAAACCCTGACCCTCATTCATCTGTCATCATACATGAGAAATGGTTTGAATGGGAATGTAGAGTGCACAGGTGCCTGCCAATCAAAACCTGACAAGAGCACATTCACAAGAGTAGGTCCGATTAGTATGCTGAGCTGCAGAATCTAGGTTACAGCTCCATCAAAGCACTAACTGGCTCGATGGGGCCTGCACCGTGAAGAAAACACACCAGTCAAATAATTAACATGTAAGGAGATCTGCGCCTGGGTTTTCTAGTCTTTTCATTCCGGCATGAAACTGACTCCAACATAGATCGATCATACTTTGGGCAAATACTAAAAAAAAAAAAGAAGATATTTTTACATTTTTTAAAATATATAGCACCATGACCAGGATGTGCGAGCACAGAAAACTTCTTTATAGGACATTATTTTCCAAGTAACTGTGCTGGACAATATAAAAGATGTGCTGTTGTAACTTTCTGAAATGTTGCCAACTCAGTAAACAGATAAAGTACCCACTGGGGACACTCAAGTTGCTTAAATTAGTGTTTTATATTATTATGCACTAGTACCTGTGATGGAAGAGGAATCCTGCCTCAAGTGTATACCCTTTTCCCTCACAGTTCATATTACATAAATCAGATATAAGAAAGTTAGACACCACTTCATCAGGAACAAGCTGGAAAGGGCTCGGGATGGGTTAGGATTATGATGTAGGATGACGAAAAGAGCACAGAGGCTACAAAATAACTCGCCACCAAGAAAGGAGCCGTGTCTGCTGCTATTTGGAAGTTTTACAGTATATTACAAAAAAAAAAAAAAAAAAACCTAACAAAACAAAAATAAAATTGTTCTGACCCCTCAGACTGTGCACGAGGCTCAGCTAGCTCCCCCACACCATAGACAGTATACAATAGGGATGTATGGCGAAGTACGACCCTATTGTACACTGACGGTTTGGTGTTTTAAAACCAGATTATATGAGTAGAAGACAGACTGTGGCAGCAAACCTAGCGATTTCTCAATCACAACTTGTCAGCCGATGAACATATTCTGGAATCCGAAATCCAAAATTTATAAAGCAGCTCTAATGATTCACAGGGTCTGAGGGCTGTTTTCCAATTCATTTCTATAGGACCGTTAATCTTTTTACAACACTGTTGGCTGTGAGAAAGAATGCACTGGCTTCTCGTTTTAGAGCCTGAAGCTATGTCCATGTTTCACCTGTCTATGCTTGGCTATGATTTTATATACTCCCATGAGAAAAATAAGCAACTGTAGACATATATAAAAAGGGAAAGCATTTCAAATCAGAGACGGGTATGGTTAGCAGTTAAACACCAGTCTACAATCCCATCAACATTATGACAAACCCTCGGCAAAATAGGAAACTAACCCTGGACATGGCACTGACACTCACCCTGCTGATGCATCTTTGCTCAGAGTGATTACTTCAGCTAAAAAGGTTACCGCTAGAGAAGTCAAAGCCAAAATTAAAGGACTTGTGCAAAGAACTAAAAACCCACGGTGCTAAGCAGTATCGTCAAAGGGTAGCAAACACCCTGCATTCGTCATCACATAGAAAAATACTGACAACACTCATAGAAACACACAGAAAAAGCAACCCTGTAATTGTCATATTCTGTTAATTTTCAAATCTGAAGTAAAATAAGCAACAAACCTACTCTGTTAGAGACTGAGGAGATGGGATTTGCCATCACATAATCAAAGAGGAAATTGGTATTTTGCGAATTTTCAAACATGTCTGGACAAATACAAGGCAATAAGTCAAACTGAAACAGGAACTACAATGGATGTGAGCATTCAGAAAGCAGGAAATGGCACATTCTACGAGTTTATGGTGTCTGTTGACGACACAGAAGCAGAAATCAAATAGAAATCAAAGAGAGTTTACAGTATACTCATGAATATATTTCATTTCAAAGTTCCTAAATTTCTCTATATTTTTTTATGTCCTAGCTTTGTGTTGAAAGTGTTCCATCTTTATCCAAACTAATCAACCTTTTCTGATTTATATGTGCTGTGGGAAAAGCTTTGGGCAGATGTATTATTGTCCCAGCTTTACTGTTATTGCCTGATAACAACCCACAGAAGCTGCACATAGCTTTGACAAGGCGATACACTCCTTATTGGCCACCCACATGAAAAAACAAACAAAAAAAAAAAAACTGCACTGAAAGAAGAAGAAGAAGAAGAAAAGAAAAAAAAAAAAAAAAAAAAAGGGTAACAAGTAAGTGTGGGTGGACATATAAAGCATCATGTCTGCAACTGTGTGTGTATTATTACAAAGCATATTGTGGTTTCACATGTACACTCAGAAGCCTATCAATTCAGCTTACAGTACACATAGAAGCAACAAAGCTATTTTTTGTAGTCAAAAACAGGCCTGAGGGGGTGACATTAGAGCATTGCTGTATTCAAATCACAAGATGCAGTCAAACTTGTGGCTTGCCTGCAAAATATTAACAAAAACAACCCACAGTAGGGCCTGTTGTGAAAGCAAAAGATTCACAGGTGCAGATCATTTGACATTCAAAAGAAATCTCCTTTTCCCCAACACGGGAGAGGACGGATAATTTGTTTATTGATTAGAGAGGACCACGGATGAAATGAAAAACAGGGATGACGTCACAGAGAGGAGGAAAGGTAAAGGGAGACAAAGACAAGCTTTGATAGCTGGCTGACAAACAAGCAGGGCTGGGAAGGAGAGCGCTGGACTAAGATGACACACAAAGAAGAGGAAAATTACACCAGCAGCCGCTTCGGTGTGTTGGTGCGTGGTGGGCTGCAGGAGGGGGCTGCTGCAGATATAGGAGAAGGACATTCAATCTGCATTCCTTACTGAGTCTGGAAGGGGTTCATCCTCATCATGCGCCCACCTTCATCACCAGAAGAAGAAGCAGCTGGGTGGGTTGGGTTGGGGGGGGGGTATTGCAACCTGAACTTGGGGAGTAGTGCAAAACAAACCAGCTGCAGCCAAGATTGGAAAAAGAGAAGGAAGGGAAAGGAGCTGGAGCTTCACATACAACACAACCAACACAAACAAAACACTGTGCTGCAGGATGATGATGATGGGGGGGGGGACAAAGGCGAGCATACATACTGCACAAGAATGATGGGACCTGTCATAAAACATGGCATGCAGGAAGGACAAGGACACTGTAGATGTAGAAAAGGCTTTCTCTGATAATTAGGTCTTATTCACAAACATGCAAAAGGGTCTAAGGTTATCAAATCAAAGGCAAATGCATGGCCAGTATATATTGCTTATCGTTTGTCTCCAGTTGCAGTGAATTTATGTAAGCAGTAAAAAGCAGCGCATATTAGTCTTGAAACACAAACTAGCTGCTCACATTCCTGCTTGTTTTGTTCCATTTCTGGACCTCTAATCTGCAGCAAACACGTCTCTTTTGGGCTACAACTCGGGACAGCGCCCCCCTTTTGTTGTGAAGTGGAAAAACACCGGCAGAGGAGAAAAACAACTTTGATTGGCAGTCCAGTTGAAGCCAGTAAAAAACAGCACAATAAAAAAAAAAGTTGCCAACATTTAGAGGCACAGCAAGCGACAAAAACCACACAATGCCCGTCAATCCTCGAGGATTAGGCATGTTTACACGCTGAATGTGTCCGGCAAAACCCGTCCTTGTGTGTTATTTAGGAGTAAATATATGGTGCTGCATTACTTCACAGCCACTTCTCTCCCCAAACCTTCAGATGATGTCATCGTCACCTGCAGCTTTCTCCTCACACTGCACCGTCTCATCAGGCTCTTAGTGCACGGACACGTAAATAATCCGCAAAAGCGAAGCCAAATTTAACACAAATATTAAAAGGAAACGCTTAAATCTTCCCCCTCCTGTGGCAGAACAAAGGCAGAGCCGTCGTCTAGCTGTTTGTGCGGTTAGGATGATGTGCTCGGGCCTGGTTTTATTAAAAGGAAATTCAAAAAAACAAAAACAAAAAGAGAAACAGTTAAATTTGTAGCTTTTATCGGTCAAATCTAAACGGTAACGTTAAAACAGCGAGAAAGCGCTGCGAGCTTTACGTGACGCTCTAACGGCTCGAGATGGAAACCGAGCTCAGTGCGTTCCTGACCCCCATATTCAAGTAATAAAACCCCACTTCTCCGCCGTCAAAATGTCATGCAAATCAAACTAGTTTTCTTTGTGAACTGTTTAGCGTTAGCGAGCTACAACGTAAGTTTGCTTCGAATGTTTTTTTCCCTTTCATTTTTTTTGGTCGCTAATGTTAGCCAACTGTTCGTTAAAAACTTTGAAAAACAGTTAAATACAAGCTAGCCGTCGTCTATCACCTCGTTTTAAGCTTTAAATGGCATTAAGGGTGAATTCAACAGCTGCCAAATAAAGGAGATTTTTTCTTTGATATAAATGATCCCTTAGGCAAATGAATGAACGTTAGTGAGTTAGCCGCTAGTAGCTTCAATTGTCTTAAAACTAACTTCCCCCCTTTCTCTGTCGAAAGTCAGCTAACCTTATAACCTACCTGTTTCTGGACTCGCTGGCACTGGGTTCTTAGGGGGTAATCCATACTCGTACAGATGATCATTTTCCAAAAAAGTGTGCTATTGCATGGATGCGGCTGTGTCCTTTCTTGGTGCTTTACCAGCTAGCTAACAAAGGCAGAGAGCCGCTGCTGGCTTCAGTCAGTCTGTAGCTGCAGACCGGACTGAGAAGAAAACCTTCCCGCAGCCGAGCTGACAGCTCCAGTAACAGTGCGTCCAATCAGAGTGCAGGGGGGCGGAGCTCTCCGGCTCCAAATGCTAATGAACATCTGCAAACAGCAAAGCAGAGAGACGCGAAAACAGGCCGGGTAGACCGCGGGGCTGGACTACTAACTTACCCTGGGACGGGAAAGTTACTAGGAAGGAGCAGTTCGTGTTATTTTAGCTGCCACTAAAGAGTCCAAGAACGCTCAGGTTCCCCTCCCCCAACTTTATTTTCATCAACATCATAAACAGAACTGCAAAAAAGTCCACAAATGGAAGAAAAAGAGACAAACAGGTAGAAGAAAAAGCAAACAAGAGAACAAACAAAGCACTATACTAAACAAGATTATATGTAATAATGCCAGGGTGGCAATTAAATGCATCTCAATTCTTTTTCTTAGCTGCTTATCCATTTCAGAGGATTAGTGGGGAGGAAGTGAAGGTAGCTAGGAAGATGATGAAGAGTAGAAATGCAACTGAATGCGTGCAGAAGTGTGGAGATGTCTAGGAGAGAGGGACTTTTTAACCAGAAGACGTGTACTGGGGCCAATTTTTAAAGAACAAGGTTGATGTGCAGAGTTGTAGCAACACTTAAGCCACGAAGCTGTGGGAAAAGGTGTTAAAGTTAGGTTTAGGAAAGACACATTGGCATTAGCGATGCCAAGAAAGGGCATATACAGATGTAATGTTTGTTTTGAGATTTTTGATGGAGAAGTATAGCTCAGGAGCTGCAGTGTGTCTTTGTGGGTCTAGAGAAAGCGTATGATCAGGTACCAAGAGTGGAGGGGCAGAGAAGCACGCGAGGGTGATGCAGGGTATGTATGACGATAGCAAGACAGTGGTGAGGTGTGCAGCTGGAGTGACAGATGGCTTCAAGGTGGGGGTGGGATTACATCATGGATCAGCATTGAGGCCCTAATTATTTGCAGTGATGGTAGACAGATAAGGCCAAAATAGAGTCTCTGTGGACTCTGATGTCTGCAGATGACTTTGTGATCTGTAGTGAGAGTAGAGAGTAGGTGGAAGAGGTATGCTCTGGAGAGAAGAGGAATGAAAGTCAGTAGAAGCAAGAAATAATACGTGTGTATGAGAGGGAGACAGGTTTAACACTGGAGCTACAAAGAGCAGAGGTAGTGAAGGCGGACGAGTTTAAATACCTGGAGTCAACCATCCAACGCAAAAGATGGGGCACAAGAGAGGTGAAGTTGAGAGTGCAGAAAACCCGGAGTGGGTAGAGATGAGTGTCAGGGGTGATTTGTGACAGAAGCAGAGCAGTCGAAAGAAGAAAAAGATTCAATAAGGACAATGGCTTTATGTCTTATTTTTACATTACATTAGGAGGTGCTATATTGTTTAAACGCATCAACAAATCCTTTATGTGGTTCCTGATTGTGGATTTTTACAAAAGTATTAAATAATTACTTTTCTTTCTTAGCTGTTTATCCATTTCAGGGTCATGGTGGGGTTTGAACATAGCACAGCTGGCGCGGTGTGAGAGGCAGGGTACACCAGCCCATCACAGGGCTAACACACAACCATTCACACCTGCAGCCACTTCAGAATCACCAGTTATCTTAACCCCATGCATGTCTTAGGACTATGGGAGGAAGCTGGAGTATCCAGAAGGAACCCAAACAGTCACAGGGAAAAAGTCCCTACCTGGCCAGTGGTTTTAAACAGAGGACCTTCCTGCTATGAAGGTTTGTACAGCAAGAAGGTCAGGATAGGTTCTTTCCAACTTATTTGGGGTAAAGTATAATATAATTTATCTTGGCATTATTTATAAAGGTGGCTATACACATTCAAAACAGTGTGTTTATGGTTGAAAAACAGATAAGAAATACTTTTATTTTTCAGCCCACAAAAGACACTTTTTTTTTTTTTTTTTAAGTCTTATTAATCGTCACCTTTAAATCAGTATTTTGTACTGTAACAGCACTCCTCGGTATATCACTGAAAATGACTGTGGGTAGGCAGGTTCCCACTTTTGACATTTGCTTGGTGTAGACAGCCCCAGCCCACACTGGCTGAGGTTATAATGGTTAACTAAATTTAAACTAAAAACTCAAACCAACTGTGAGAAAACAAGCAAAAAACATTTTAGTAAACTCAAATCAAATTAACAGTAGACAGTTGTGTGTGTGTGTGTGGGGGGGGGACTATCGAATCTATAGTGTGAACCTTTGAAATGAACTAAGGTGAAAAAACAACAACATTGTTTTCACAACAAAAGTGAAACTAAACGAGCAAACTCATCCTGGCAACTGAAACTACACTGATTTTAAAGCAGAAGTTAAAAACAAACATGCAAAATAATCCCAAGTCTGTGCAGTAGGTATGTTTAGGTCAGGTTAAGTGATGTAGTTGTTGTCCATGTAGTCTACCACAGGTTCCTTTGTTTGAGAAAAGTCCTCTGTCATCTGAATTATCATCAGTTCTTCTTTTATATATTTATTGTTAGACAAAAGCGGCCCTTAGCGTGACACCCACAACGTAGTTAGTTGGAGTTTGGTCTAAGGCATCAGCTATAAATACACCCTTGTCTTGGTTGTCTTGATATAAATCTGATATGAATCTGATTCCTGGAGTTTAAAAAAGGAGCGTTTCCAGCTTTTGCATGTGAAAGTTTTTCAGTTAGTCTGCTTTCAGGTTAGGGATTATGAGTTGAGTTGATTTTAGACATGCATTGTATACGTAGAGATATAAAGAAACCCTTGCCTTGTTTTTTTTGGTTTTTGGTTTTTTTTTTTCCAATCAGGGGCTGTTCATCCCTTGCTCTTGATTTCCTGTTTACTGACATTAACAGGCATTTTCATTAAGACTACAAAAGACTGCAGAGCAAAAACACTCCAAGTTTTCAACACAGGTCTTCTGGTTTTCTCACCAATCCTCCTTCAGAGACACCAGTAATTTTCCTTGTGACTAATCACAAGGACTGATCGTCATGTCTGATAATCAGTCTTCTCAGTTAATGCTACAATATACAATGTTATTTTAGACCACATGTGATTTATACTTTCATAAAGAAATGAGTCTCCTAGTTTTGGTTTAGGGGAAAGAAGCTGACTAGCTTGTGCAGAGCTCCAACCTCAACCTCAAGCTAACCACGAGGATTTACAGGATTTAAATAGGGGGAGCAAGAATCGGTGTATGTGGGGGTGTATATAAAATCAGGAGATTATATCAGGGAAAAAAAACCCCCCTACTACATCATCTGATAATTCAGTGAGTAATCCTGGATAGACCTCAGGAGATGCTGCATCAGGAGACATTGCTGTCTTGTAACAATAAGCTGCTACAATAAAGCAGAAGATTTAACTGGGACTTAATGCATTCTGGTTAGACATAGGCAATATAAAAGATGGACGTAGCTTCAGGGTTTCAGGGTGAAATGCCTGAAATCTGCAAGGGCGACTCCTGTGAAGTCTGTTTTAAAATGGCCCCACTGCCCCACATCTTTATGGGCTCTGTTGCTAGCTTCACATCACACTGAATAAATCGTGAATTTAATGTTGTAAATTATGATCATTATTAAAAGGGAGGATTATTCAGAACATGCTCATAGGCTAACAACTTGTCAGTTACAGTTAAATCCACCCCTGCTTCATCACATCTGGTCTCAAATCTCCACAATGCTGACAGCGTAATTGCTCAGCTTGAGGCTTCATGAAGAGGATTTCGTGTCTCTAGCCATACATACTGAAAGATTGTGGGCATGCAACCTATGCAGATATCCTTGCGTGTAGTCCCAAAAAACCGCTGTGCATAGCCTGACAGTGGTAATGTTGTGCATGGGTAGAATGAAAGGCACAGGCAGTGGCCCAGGGGGCAGGTTTCATTATTTCTAACACTTAATTTCACTTCTCCAGGGCAGTAACTAAGCAAAATCGCCAACAACACAAACACAAAGAGAAGCCCACGGATCACACATTTTTGGCCATGAACCCTGGACGGAGTAAACAGCTACAGCAGGGGAGACAACAGTTTTCAAAGCCTATCAACACACACGACCATATCGGCCCTCTACCAGGACTGATGGGTGCTGTCACAGTGGCTTCATCCATCCTTTATGCTTCTCCAGCTGTAAAAATGCTTTATTATTTTGAGTGGTAATAAAAACAGTGTCTCACACAAATGATAGCAGTGGACTGAACTACCAGCTTTGAAAACTTTAACTTGATTGTTTTTGATAAATAGTTGTATTCACGGAGTTCCACTGAGGGGGACCTTTTTCCATAAAAAGGGAATCTCCCTTTTCACTCCTGTAATTTCTCCCTATGTATATATATATATACACGTGTGTGTGTGTGTGTGATTTACATTGCTGTGCTTGAGAGCCACCATCTACCGGAACCAAATTCCTTGTATGTGTCTGCACATATACTTGGCCAATAAACATGATTCTGATTCTGATTCTGATGTCTTCATTGGCACAGCAACACAATTAAATGAAACAGTCAAATTTCAAAATTTGATCGTTGCCCCAGGCCCCCCTGTTTAGCAACACTATTACAGCTAACACACTAATTATGACATAATTCAAAAATCTTGTGTAAAATCTTCATGGAAGGATGTGGTAGGAATACTGGCACAAGATGCTCAGCAGCTACAGAGACACGTAATATTCCACAGTGTACTGTGTCCAGCCATTAACCAACCGGTATGGCAACATTACCAAACTGGATAATTCCACTAAAGCTGAAGCAACAGAGCCAGTGCAATTAAGATGGATGGATCAATTATTGACTTTTCAAAGCCACAAGGGGAAGTTGAAATAAAACCACACATGCGATTAAACAGCTGAGCTTCATAACATGTGGCTTATCTCCAACAAATCTCTCTGTAAGTCACGCAAAACTCACGCAGAGGAGATGGTAAAATCTCAATCATCTCGCTGTCACACAGTGAATCAGTTAAAAGGAATGATCTGATGTAGCACACAACCAGCACTGATTAAAGTTCCTCTTGCCATGTGATATCCACAACTGACCACTGCATTCAGAGCTGTTTGACTGACCCTCAGCGTTGACCCAGCTGTTACTTTTTGTATGGATGTATTCAGTCCACTCAGAATGAGCCATTTGTGTATCAGAGAGCTCACTACTATTCTGGTTCAAATCCAGTTGCTTTCTGCGTGCAGGAGTCATAACTTTCACTAAAATTACAAGCACTTCATTTCTAATAAGAATTTAGTAACATTAAAGTAAGATTTCCCAATTTCCACCTTGTAAACATATATAAGAGTGCACAAAACACAAGAAAAGAACCCATGTAAATATGCAAAAGATTGCTTATAATCACATATTTCCTTGCTCTGAGTTGATGTGTTTGTAAAACAAATTCGCTGAATAACTAGATTTTCTCTAAATCTGAAAACTGGAATTCCTGGCACACCAGTTTTGAGTGTGGGGGAGTATACAGGACCATTAAGCAACATGAAGGCATTGTTGCCACAGCCATGACTCATCAAACATTACCACACAACAGCTTTACTAACTTTAGTCAGTCCATCTCTATTAGATTAACTCGCAGTTTGCACAAACATCATGTGAATCTAATTGTGTGCCAGACAGAAGCAGTCCGAACTGGAGCTAAAATAAAGAAAGAAAGAAAAAAAGTAAAACGCCTGAGAGGTCATTTAGACTGAGGAGGTTTTTCAGTCAGACATTAACCCTCAAGTAATGAAGCTATTTGATGAGTGAAATGACCCAGTGGGTTCATAATGACCCACATTATATGGCTCTATTTGTGTTTATCATGCCTACACTGTTTATTGTATCTATGACAGATATTCTAAAATGCCCCAGTATAATTAATTATAGGTTAACCTGAGCTGTTTTCATCATCACTTTGGCCATAAAGTATCTGATAAGGCACTGGCAGGAGTACCTTTTGGTGCTGTGAGTCTATTACCCATGATTCAATCAAAAACTGTTAGCCAGGTACTTATAAATATATGGGTGTGGTATCAGTGACTTGAAAGTTAAGAATAGTAATAGATTTAAATAACATTTGAAGGAGAAATTAAAATACAGATGAGCCCAAGTGTACTTACTGGCCACTCTATTAGGTACATCTTCCTAGTACTGGGTTGGACCTCCTTTTGCATTCAGAACTGGCTTAATTCTTCATTGCACAGATTCCACAATGAGCTGGAAACATTCCTCAGAGATTTTGGTCCATATTGACACAATAGCATCACAAAGTTGTTTCAGCTGTACATCCGTGGTGGGACTGTGAAGGCCATTTGAGTGAAATTGTCACATTCTTGAAATGTCACTTTCAAGAAGCCAGTTTGAGAAAATTTGAGCTTTCTGACATGGTATGTTATCCTCCAGGAAGCAGCCATCAGAAGATGGGCACACTGTGATCATAAAGAAATGATATTCAAGAAGGCTGTGGCATTTAGACGATGCTCAGTCGGTACTCAGAGCCAAAATAGTGCCAAAAAATATCTCCCACCCCATTATAACATCACCACTAGCCTGAGTTGCTAATATGAGGCAGGAGGAATTCATCCTTTTGTGTTGTTTACAACAAATTTTGACCCTATCATCTAAAAACCACAGCAGAATCATCTATTGGCCAGTACCCAGTGTGGACTTCTGCTGCCGTGGTCCATCTGCTTCAAGGTTTGAAATACATTCGGAGCATTCTTGTGCATGTGCATTCTTATGATCTTGAAGCAATGTGGCCATTTTCACCCAGAGAACTGCCATCCACTGGATATTTTCTCTTTTCAGACCATTCTTGCTAAACCCTAAAGATGGCTGTGAGAAATAATAAGAAGCAGAGCAGCAGTTTCTGAAATACCCAGAACAGCCTCACGCTCACAAACAAGCATGCCACATTCAAAGTCCCCTATATCACCCTTCTTTCTCATTCTGATAGTTTGAACTTCAGCAGGTTGTCTTGATCATGATTAAATGGACCAAGAAGCTTCCCTGTGATTGGATCATTAGAAATCTGCATTAATAAGAGGTTTAAGGTGTACCCAATGAATTTGTATGGAAAGCAGCTTTAAATGTCAAGTAATTACTCAGATTGCATGTTGTGCCCTGTGGCTTCTATTCAGTTATATCTGATTTCGGGTTGTAACACCAAATATAGCCTGTCACTAACGTGTTTTGAGTACTTGCCTATATGAAGTTTGCAGTGTCATTATGTGGTGTCATCCCTTCATTTATATTTCTTTTCATTTGTCATATAAAAGCAATGACTTATTTAATTAAGCTGATGAGGATGTAAGAGCCACCTGGTGTATAGAATTAGATTCTATGAATATCCTTCCTTTAGCACCTTCCTCAGAAGCAGCTGTGACACACTTGATTGGTGAAAAAAAAAGCTACACTATAACCCGAGTTCCTTTCAGAGTAAATCCTGCGCTTCCACTGAAATTCGTCTAGAAACAACAACCAGGGACTTTCCTGAGAAGGAAATCTGCCGTGTTCTGGTTTACTCCTCCTGTACGAAAATCTGAAACTGAAACTGATTTAAAAGCCATCTATACTTGTGGAAATATGGGAAGTTAACAATAAATGACAATCATTCGGACACGAACAGGTTTAATCTGCGACTTGGTGACACATTAGCAGCTTATCAGTTGTTGCTCTCCAGCCTCTGTGGTCACAGTGGACTGAAATGCTTCCTGTTGCGACTGTAAACACTGTCAAGAGGCTGAAGAGCCAAACCTGCGACGTGCTGCCTCTCACCAATCATTTCCTGTTTAGCAAACTATTGTCTAGTAAGAAACGATGAAGAAATGAAGACTCAGCAGTGCATGACCAGTAATGACACTTTTCCTCTATTTCACAGACATTCTGTGAAATAACAGGAGCCAGATCACCCTTGTAGGGATGGTCATTGCATTGCTGATGTAATCTTTCTTCCCTGTGTAGCAATTCACTGAAGGCCAAATTGTCTAAATTGTGATATTTTCACTCATATTTGCTTATGCAGACTTGGCTGCCATGTAGAACCACACCATGAAGACTCACATGATTAAGTTTGCTTTTTGAACAGTTGGGTTATTTTTTAATTGTTAACCAGCTCATAGGCTAACTACACTCTAAATTGGTCCTACTTTATATTAAGCAGTGCATTTAACTTTATGCTAGTTCTCAGGGTTTACCTACTTACCGAGTGATCTGTATTTTCTGCACACATACTGAGGAGTGTGGTAATAATCTGTGCATGATTCGCAGTGTGTGGAGAACAGGAAGGGGATCACTATCTCTTAACACATAATGTAAACACAGTGTACTTTTTTAAAAAGATCATCGATAGTGACCGTTTTTACAGATTATTTGCTATAAAACTGGTTTGTAAGACTAATCTCCCTTTAAGATCTGCACAGTTAAAATAAATAAATTAGCATCACCCCACCCCCGCTTACCTTGAGGTTAGGTTTTTTTCAAAGATGAATCAGCTTTTTTTGTTTGTTGTTAAATCAGATATTTCGGGGCATAGAGAAATGGTTCTGTAAAACAAAAACCAAAAAAAACATCTTCCTGGAGGAGACCCCAGGGTACAGTTGGAGAGATGGCATTTCTTTGCTGGCTTGGGAATGCCTCAGTTCCCTCTGGAAGAGCTGGTGGTGGTGGCCAGCTCAGACTGCAATCAGGACTGGGAGAAGCACCAGAAATGTATTTTTTTATTTTTTTTACACCAGGATGTAAAAAAAAGAAAGAAAGAAAGAAAGAAAGAAAGCAAGAAAGCAAGAAAGAAAGAAAGAAAGAAAGGATATAGCTTCAGCTCTATGTTTGGTAGACATGTGGTCCTCCACTGACTCCACTGGC
Organism: Oreochromis niloticus; assembly: GCF_001858045.2. NCBI lineage: Eukaryota > Metazoa > Chordata > Actinopteri > Cichliformes > Cichlidae > Oreochromis > Oreochromis niloticus. The sequence continues at coordinate 20,411,187 of NC_031966.2, forward strand.
TCAAAAACGGAAAACAGATAATACGTATTAAAACAAAAGCCTCTCATTTCAAGGCATCGAAGATACATAAAGTGTATACCTCTTCTCTGATGCTAGATGATTTATTAAAGCACCTCTTGGACTGATCACTGAAGCAGATGGTGGTGGCTCTTATCCAAGCTAAGCTATTTTAAAATACCACTTCTCCTCGACTGTTTTGCAAAAACTCCCTGCAGCAATTCCCCCACATGGCTACAAATTTAAACATCATCTCACCCTTGTGGCAAACATGAGAACAACCAGAGCAGCCTTTTGTTTGAAGTAGAAATCATTTACATTGAGAAATCCATGCACAGTTATTCAGGTTGTTCTGGAGTTTGTGGACTTTCAAAGTCCTAAAGCTTGTTCAGAGTCTGAGTCGTGGGAGGCCAGCGGACACAGAAATAAATGAGGTGGAAAAATGCACAATCACAGGCCTGCAGCCAGAGTTAGGCCTCAGTCAAGCCGTCTCTCAAGACTATGACACATGCGTTCAAAAAGTCACAGTGGACTTTAAATAAATCAAACACGGCAATAAATACTAACAAACACCACAATAAAACAGATAAACTGCAGATCGTGTTTACTTCATAAATAAGCAATCTTGTAAACACTATTTTCACTCAGTCTTTAGGAGATGTTTAACTTTACAGAAAAATCTAAACGATCCACTGAACCAAACACTACATGATTTACAACCCTCACCCCGTTTGGCTTCCTGTAACGTCCAAATCATTTATAAAGTTCAAACAGGCTTCCAGCACCTTTTAAATGTATTTTAATTGTTTCTCAGTATGTCTGTTATTCTTTCCAGAGAAAGACGCTCACTTAACTTGAAATCATTCATCATATCCAGTACACATGAATCTTTTTTCCCCCCAAGAAATTTAACAGCAATTCTAAAAATAGCTACAAATGAAGCGTAGCCTGCGAGCTAGTTCAGGCAGGCACCCCAAGCTGGATTGCATCACACACACACGTCTCTATCCTCACGTCGCACACACCTACAATCTGGCAGTCTATTAAAGCTGCAGATTCCCCCATTTCTCCCTCTGATATGTCATTACCCTCCATCACAGCCTGCAGTTTTAACCCCTCCACCACCCCAGCATCCACCTGGATGCTCCACAGAGACATCTAAATAGGACAAGTCTACACAATAAAGAAATGTAACTAGGTCAGAGAGCTTCACTCTTTTCTCTTTCCTCAATTTTTCCTTGATACCAAACATTTGAAATGAGCACCTTAAAATTTGATGCATTCATATAAAACATCTTTAGAAGACAAATCTAGAACATATAAAATAATTAAAAATATACAACAGGGTTGTATTGAGTTTTTTTTAGATGTGTATTATTATTCCATAGAAAAATATAACACATCATAGTGTCACCTGTGTATCATACAGGTATATAACACGACATCATGCAGATATAGAGCTTCACTTAATCCCAAGAGCTTTGTCCATAAAGTCAGCAAATTTCTTTGGCTGTCCAGGTGGGAAGGGCTGCAGGACTGAGAGGTCCATGGTCCTCAGAGTTTCTGTCAGGGTGCTGAAACATTTCATCCAGAGACAAACAGCTGTTACTTCAATCTGACTGATGATTCTCACATGAATCAGCTGCATGTGGGTTCTGTGTAGGAGCACATACCTGCACGTGCAGTACAACAGGTGGGAGTCTATGTGCAGCTGTTTGGCCAACTCCAGCTGGTGGTTGTCCATCAGTTTGTCATTGACTACGACCAGCAGAGATTTGCCTGCACCGAGAGCCTCCAGACAGCTTCCTGCCCCTGAGGAGGAAGAACAACACCGAGATTCTTACCCAGGGAATACACCGGGTGTGTATCTGTGTGACGTCACGCCGCTGATAAGTATCTGTTTCATTCTCCGCTGAGAATTTACTCTGCAGAGGGTCTGAAACCTAACTGGATTCTCTGCTGCATTCCTGTATCTCACTTCCTGCGCTTCTCATCAGCTCTGTGCAGGTCAATGCTGTTGAAGATTGTCAAGACAGTCTCACTGTGTCGATGCTACTATGGAGTAGTTAACTACAAACTGTCCATGTAGGAAGTTTTCTATTCCCTGGAGTGTGACCTCCTCATCACCCCTTTGTTTTACCCGTTTATGTCTTAGTCATGATCCTGTCACAACACTCACTCATTGTCTACCTGACCCTTGATGTTTTACAACTATATGCAAACTATACAATCCACTGATTATTGTCCACTCCCATCCTCTTGTGCTTCTATATAAATAGTATGTTTGTCAGTAGCTCACTTTACCAACCCACTCTCCTGGTTGGTAAACCCACTGTATACTAAAATACCATCACAGCTATGGAAAACATGCCTTTGAGCCATTTCTTCAACAACACAGAGCAGAAAGATGATTCTGTGATGCTCATGAAACCCGCTGCAGCACATTTGGTGGATCTGCGGTTGTCTTTATTGGGCAGCTGCACTGTTTGTATTCCCAGGATTATTTGTAACTAGAACCCAAGTTAAAGAAAAAAAAAATCATTTTGTTGGAAGACAAACCTACATTTTTATAGCAACTTCATTGTAATCTTGCAACTGGCAATCCATCACAATGAGCATGTTGTGGCCTGTTTATTGTTGGCTGAATTAATGAAGGTGGCTATTATGTAAATGACAAACTCTAAGAATATAGAGAGTTTCTAGACAAACTATGTGTCAACAGGACCTCAGAAATCTTTCCAATGTGTTTATCTTGATATTATGAGTCTAAAAACGCAATCAGAGCAAAAAGGAATCGAACCACCAACCTTCCGATTAGTGGCTGACCTACTCTACCTCCTGATCCACCCCATAATGAGGTTAGTAAATGTACAAGGCATCTCTGTGAGCTGTAACAAACGGCTTCAGGCAATTTTTCTCCTGTTTTTGCTTTGAAACATCACTGAAATTAGATGTCTCTAATTTGACCACCTCATGCACTGAAGCCCCGCCTACACGCTGTTTAAACTTTCTGGTTATGACAGGCAGCCAGTCAGAAAACAGATGGCCTAAAGGGTTAAAAAGAAAAAGGAAAAAAAGAAAAAAGTTCGTTTCAGGCAGAGGACAAACTCAGGAGCTGCACAATAAGATAAACGAGAGTTATTTTTAACTGTGACTCATACAAATATACTTTAATAGAGTCCAAGTAGAAAAATAGGGAGCTGGAAATGAACATAATAGGTTCACTTTAATGTTTTTGTTTGTCACCCTTACACTGTACTGTAGCTGCACTTTTATTATTACCATATTTTTAAATCCTTACTTCGGTCTTCTCTACAGTTTATTTTATATTTTCTTCTTAGTTCTCTAAATTAACCACCTGTTTATAATTAAGATAATACAACTAACATTAATAATGGCCCATTAAATATCCCAGGAGGTTTCTCTAGAGAGCCAACAGTACATTAACAAACCACAGACCTGACTCATCCAGACGGAAAACAGCTATCATGAGAGTTATTAATTGCACCTGTGCCTTTCCTTCTCTGACATGTCAAATGTCTTCTGTGTAAACGGGTCTACTGGGAGAGGAAAACAGGACCAAGCAAAAAGACACAGCAGTGGCTCAAGACTAAGAGGAAAATCAGCCGATTAAAAGAAGAATTTACTATTTTTAAACCAGACAACCATTTGTCAACGCTGATGGCTCCAGCTGCAGTTTTCTGCTCTTGTTTTGTGTGACAGTAAGCTCGGGATGTTTGTCAGTTTTAGACTGTAGGTCAGGAGTAAAAATGTGGAAATGAGAAGAAAAAAAAAGTGTCCCATCTGTGGGGATGGGGATGGGGATGGGAACCGGTTCTTGTAGAAAACTAGTTCCTAGTAGTCTAATTCCTTGGAAATGTTGGTAGTGTAATATGTGTAATAATTACTTTATGAGTATCAACTTTGCAACGGCTGCACCATTAATCATCAGTCCTGTGTTTGTACACTGATGAAACATTTCTTTTGCTTTGACTTATGTTCTCTGGGAAGGTCATTTAACACTTAAAAATTATTGCATGCTTTCCTTGTGTTCATTAAACACACGGGGCCCACATCCATATCAGAGCTGCAATGGTTGGTGGATTAACCTTCATTTGGTTGGAGTGGAGTCATGCAGGATCCTGGCTGCATACTTATATGTTGGTGTGATATTTTTATCACAAAAACAGTGTTCTTTTTGAAAACCATGAAATATGAGGCGATTTATGAAATATGCATACAAAATTGGATTCATCACTGCATAAAACTGTTGCCACAGTCCAGTTCTTGTGTAATTTGTTCCACCTCAGCCTTTTCTCTCTGTTTTCCCCTCCTTATAAATGACTTCCTGACAGCCACCCTTCCACTCAGACCGTTTCTAATGAGGCTTCAGTGAACAGTAGATGGACCCGGTGCATCTCTCAGCTCTTTGTCATTCACTCAAACTTTATTTAAGGACACAGTGCACACCATGTCGAGGAATGTCAAGTTTTCAAGTAGAACTAAAGAAATGAGAACAAATTATGTGTTTTTGTGACAGGCCCCTAGCAACAATAGTTATGTGTCGACACAACACTGGCTCATCCTGTGAGTCATTCAAGAAATGCTTGAGTGAGGCTCAAGACATTTGCACATCTTCAGTGCGCCCCAGGGTGGCTGTGGCTACTATGTAGCTTGCCACCATGTCTGGATATGTAAAGCGCTTTGGGGTCCTTAGGGACTAGTAAAGCGCTATATAAATACAGGCCATTTACCATTTACCATTTACATCTTCTATCCTCCATTTACTCCTGCCGTGACACAGGGGGCATTTGATATTTACACATCATCTTACAGCTGAGCAGCTCTCAACAAACGAACTGTGAGGCTCTGCAAGTTTTTTGAATGTGTTTCTTATAAATTTAAATGGAAGCTGGAGTTCCTTTTATGCAAGAATCTCACCTTTTTTTTATTCCAACACCCATTTAAACCAATTTCAGTTGCTTTGGGTTTCTGTAGAGATGTACCCACAGATATAAAAATCTCTTTTCCAGCTAATTGTTTACTAGAGATAATAAAAATGAAATAAACTGTCACCATGTGTGGGACGGGAGGGCAACAGCTGTGTAGGACACCTGATCGCCCTACCTGCGTGGCTGATGACGAGATCGGCCTGACTGATGTCCTCTGCTATTGAGTTTTTGAATCGAAAAGCCTCCAGTCTGATGTGCGGACAGCTGTCAGCAGCTGGAAAAACGGAACCTCTTCCAACCTGAAGCACCAAATGCTCATATCCACGAGCCTTTAAAGCCTGAGGGAGAAAATAATTGCTTAGTATGAAAGCAGACACAAATTCACATTAATAATTTACACATAATTGACATTTTTAGAATTCAGAAAGATTTTAGAGGGAATATCTTTCAGTCATATGATATACACATTGTGCAGGTGTGAGTCACCTGCAGCACCTTTTTGAATTAGTTTCCTGAGAACCTTATTCATAACTTGATACCTGCGAGCGTCACGGGTTTGGTTTCATATTTCCTTTTGTCTGCACACAGACAGTCCCATATGTCATTATATCACCACAGTGCAGGGTTTTAACCTCTAACACAACTTTAAAGCTCTTTATACAGGATTTGTTATTATTATTATACAAATTTTCCTATAATTAATTTATCTACATAATGGTACATGTTGTAGTCCAGGATTAATTGATAAATATTTGCTCATCCTGTTTAATTGATAAGGAATGGGAAGGACAGCTACAGGCAGAAGATGGAGAACTAGTTTCAGCAAAATAACGTTGGTGAAGTCTGGAGAGGCCTCAGAACCATCTCAGGCCACAAACATCAGAACTCTCTGCCTGGGAGGGATGTGAGGTGGACAAATGAACTGAATCATTTCTTCAACAGATTTGATTCAGCCATGAGGCAGTCTCCAACATCGGCTGCAGACTCACCCACCCCCACTGTTGCTGTTCCACCTCTGACACTTCACACCTCCTCTATTCACCCTGCTCACTCCTCCCCACCCCCAACAACAGCATCCTATTGGATGCCTGTCTCTCTCAACCACCCAGGTTAGGAGGGAACTGAGGAGGATTAATGGCAAGAAGGCAGCGGGCCCAGATGGCATCAGCTCAAGGATCGTCAGGTCCTGCGCGGACCAACTGTGTGGGGTGATCGAGCACCTCTTCAACCTGAGCCTGAGGCTGGGAAGAGTCCCACAGCTCTTGAAAACCTCCTGTGTTGTTCCAGTGCCAAAGACTTCACGCCCCAAGGACCTCAACAGCTACAGGCCGGTGGCTCTGACATCCCACCTGATGAAGAACCTGGAGCGGTTGGTCCTGGCTCAGCTTCGGCGCCTTGTGAGCTCATCACTGGACCCACTTCAGTTTGCCTACCAACCTGGCATTGGAGCGGATGATGCCGTCATTCACCTCCTACATCGTTCCCTCGCGCACCTGGAGACCGCTGGGAGCACTGTGAGAATCATGTTCTTTGATTTCTCCAGTGCCTTCAACACTATTCTTCCCTCGGTTCTGAAGGACAAGCTGGAGAACTCAGGAGTGGACCATCACCTCACTACCTGGATTTTGGACTACCTCACCGACCGACCACAGTATGTGAGGACTCAGGGCTGTGTGTCGGACAGGGTCATCTGCAGTACGGGGGCCCCACAGGGAACGGTTCTGGCTCCGTTCCTCTTCACCATCTACACTGCAGACTTCTCCCACAACTCCACCCAGTGCTTCCTGCAGAAGTTCTCTGATGACTCTGCAATAGTCGGCCTCATCACTGATGGGGACGACAAGGAGTACAGAGGACTGACTCAAGACTTTGTGGACTGGTGCCAGCTGAACTACCTCCAGATCAATGCCAGTAAAACCAAGGAGCTGGTGGTAGACTTCCGCAGGCACAAACATCCTCCACTGCAACCACTGAACATCCAAGGTATGGACATCGAGGCTGTGGACAGCTACAGGTACCTTGGTGTTCATCTGAACAACAAACTGGACTGGACTCATAACTCAGACGCCCTCTACAGGAAAGGGCAGAGCAGGCTGTACCTGCTGCGGAGACTCGGGTCGTTTGGAGTGGAGGGCCCACTCCTGAAGACCTTCTATGACTCTGTGGTGGCCTCAGCCATCTTCTATGGTGTGGTCTGCTGGGGAGGCAGCATCTCTGCTGGGGACAGGAAGAGACTGAACAGGCTGATCCGAAGGGCCAGCTCTGTTCTGGGATGCCCTCTGGACCCAGTGGAGGTGGTGAGTGACAGGAGAATGGTGGCTAATAATAATAATAATAATAATAATGGATTGGATTTATATAGCGCTTTTCAAGGCACCCAAAGCGCTTTACAATGCCATTATTCATTCACGCTCACATTCATACACTGGTGGAGGCAAGCTACGGTTGTAGCCACAGCTGCCCTGGGGCAGACTGACAGAGGCGAGGCTGCCATAACGCGCCATCGGCCCCTCTGGCCAACACCAGTAGGCGGTAGGGTGAAGTGTCTTGCCCAAGGACACAACGACCAGGACAGAAAGGCCAGGACAGAAAGGCCGGGGATCGAACCGGCGACCTTCCGGTTACAGGTGCACTTCCCAACCCCCTGAGCCACGGTCGCCCAAGCTAAGCTGTCATCCCTGTTGGACAACATCTCCCACCCCATGCATGAGACTGTGACAGCACTGAGCAGCTCCTTCAGTGGGAGACTGCGGCACCCACGGTGTGGGACGGAGAGATTTCGCAGGTCTTTCCTCCCCACTGCTGTCAGACTCCACAATAAAGACTCTTGCAGCTGATCAAACACACAAACCCACACATGTGCAATAAGACTGCTATATGTGCAATTCTTGTGCAATTCTTCTTCTGACGAAGTTGTATTTTTGTATTTTCCTACTCAGTTGTATATAGTATTTCTATTTTATTCTATTGTATATAGTATTTTATTTTATTTTATTGTATTTTATTGCATTCCAGTGTTTTCTAATTTCTGCTACATAACTTTGCACTTTTGCTGTAACAAAACAAATTTCCCACCTGTGGGACTAATAAAGGTCATCTTATCTTATCTTATCTTAACGGCAGGTAATTTTCCATCAAGCTCGAGAACAGCGCTTCACTTGTTCCATATTTTGTCACGTTATAGTTATATTTCTTCAATATTGTTAGAAAATTAATAAGACACAATGATTACTGTGGTGCTGAAGGGACATTTTTAAAAAAGAAATCAAACAAAATGCAAATTTACGGCTCTAACAGACATTTAAGTTACTGTAGCACACACTGAGACCATTTTGGTGAAGAGAAATATTTATTGTTCAGTATTTTATTTTGCACACATGAATGAAATTCTACTCTTATTAATACTGTTATTTTAAATGTTGCTAGGTACACCTATTCAACTGCTCATTAGATAAATATCCAATCTGCCAATCACATGGTAGCAACTGGTGTTGACCATGTTTCCATGCCTGAATGGTCAAGACAACCTGCTGAAGTTCAAATTGAGCATCAGAAAAGGGAAGAAAAACTGACTGGAAAGTGGCCTTGTTGTTAGTCTCAGTGTTTGAGCAACTGGTTTGATCTACTGTGATATTCTTACAAAACCATAATATAATGGTAAAAAAACAAAACAAAAAGAAAAACATTAAAAATATTAAGTGAACGTCTGGGTGAAAATGCCTTGTAGATGCCAGAGGTTAGAGGAAAATAGCCAGGCTGCTTTAAGATCATAAGGCATCAGTAACTCAAATAACCACTTGTTACAATCAAGGTATGCAGATGAGCATCTTTGAACACATAACAGACGGGCAGCAGAAGAGCACACCGGGTGCCACTCCTGTCAGCTAAGAACAGGCAGCTGTGACTATAATTCACACGAGCTCACCAACGGTGAAAAACAGATGACCGGAAAATGTTGCCTGGTCTGATTAGTCTAGATTTCTGCTTCAACATTCAAACAGTAGGATCATGAAAGCATGACTCCATGCTGCCTTTGGCGTAATGGTGTTGTTGACATTTCTTTGCATTCTTAGTGCCATCTGATTATCATTTAAAGTCTAAGAGTATTATTTCTGACTATATCTTTCATTTCATGACCACAGTGTGCCATCTTCTGATGCTTGCTTCCAACAGGATATAACACCGTGTTAAAAAGCTCACCTCATCCTCAGCCTGGTTTCCTGAACAAGACAACAAGTCACCAAATCTAAATCAAATGGAGCACTTATGGAATATGGTGGAATGGGAGATTCAAGTCATGGATGTGCACCAGCTATGTGATGCCATCATATTAATATGGACAAAACTATGTGAGGAATGTTTTCAGCACCTTGTTAATTGAATGTTATAAAGATTTAAGACAAAGCCAGTCATTGCAAGGTATACCTAATAAATTGGCCGGTGAATACATGTACAGATGGCCAGAGATAACTTCCACTTGGTTTATAAACATAAAACTGGGAGGTTGTCCGCACAATAACAGAGCACATTTAGCCCACTTATATCGGCCACAGATAAAACTATTCCTGCATAAAAATAATAGGGAGCTCATAGATTTTAAAAGCTCTCCTGCCTATGCCCTGCTGAGGTTTCAGTGCACACTATTCACCTCTTCAATAACTCTTCAGGTAACTTTCCTCACCTGAGTGGCCTCAGAGGAAGTGATGCTCTCAATCAGCTCGTCGAAGCTCGTGGTGCCGACAGTTACAAACACCGTCTTCATGTCTGCTCAGCGAAATCGCCCGGGTTTTCGAAATTTACGCACTTCAATTTTCATCTCATCCACATATTCGTATTGCAGCAGCAGACCTGACAGCTACTTCCGCTTCGCAGCCGATGGCGTCACAACCATGACGTAAAACGCGTCATGGCGCCACCTATAGGAACGGAGGTGTTTCTGCAAGGAGTACTGTGTGTATGTGTGAGCTGCAGCATGGAAAAATACCAGTTTACTGCTTATGCAGGAAGGTGTCGATTCAGTGACAGGAATGTTAAACAAGAGCAGGGTAATATGAATGAAAAAATATCAATAATTCCAGTAATCGTTTGGTTTTTCAACATATTTTTCACCATGAAACACAAACATAATGTCCCATGTTTATTATTAATACTAATAATATTGATTATGATGAGGATAATGGTATAATCAGACTACATTCCAGCATTTTTCATGGTATCGTAATAAAAAAATATTATGTCATAAGGAATCCAGAGACCAGATAATGGTGACAAAGACAACAATATAAAAGGGAGTAAGAAAAATGTATTTGTAAAGCACATAAATACATGTGCTTTAACTGACCCAAGCACTATACAAAGTATGCACACCTATACACACAGAGGAATGTAATTTCATTAAGAAAGTAAAAAGTTGACACAGAATACAGAACAAAAGAGACACATAGAGACAACAATAACCAGAGGACAGTATGGTGGCATATAGAGTTGCAGATATTACAACAAATGAGTGAAAATGTGGGGTTTTAGCTCGGACTTAAAAGCAGAGCTGAAGGATGCTCAACACAAATGTGGAGCAGCGACTGCAAAGACTCTGTCAGCTCTTTGTTTCACCTTGGGACATATTCATGAGATCTTGGCTTGTGGATCTGACAGACCTGGGAGCTGAATGAAAATGAAAAAGAAGGTAATATAAGCTGGGCTTGTTTATTAAGAGCCCTAAAAACAATCAGTGTGATATTAAAGTGAATTTTTAAACACACAGACAGCCAGCCAGCAAGGCCAGGACTGGAGTGATGTGCTCACATTTTAAAGAGTTACATTAATTCAGATGTGAAGTAATAAATGGTAAATGGTAAATGGCCTGTATTTATATAGCGCTTTACTAGTCCCTAAGGACCCCAAAGCGCTTTACATATCCAGACATCCACCCATTCACACACACATTCACACACTGGTGATGGCAAGCTACATAGTAGCCACAGCCACCCTGGGGCGCACTGACAGAGGCGAGGCTGCCGAACACTGGCGCCACCGGGCCCTCTGACCACCACCAGTAGGCAACGGGTGAAGTGTCTTGCCCAAGGACACAACGACCGAGACTGGCATGGATGACTGTTTCCAGATCATTTAAAGAAGGAAAGATTTGAGTTTACTAATGGTTTTTAACTGGTAGCAGCTATTTTTTGACAACTGAACAAATTTGTTTGTCAAAGCGAAGCCCCGGATGAAAAATAATACCCAGGTCTTTTCCATGAGACTTTAAATACGGGATGAGATTACCTAAATTGCTGTCAAAAGCGCTCCTAGATTTGGAAGGACCAAAGATGATAGCCTCAATTTTGTCACTGTTTAACTGGAGGAAGTTATTCATCATCCAGCCTTTAATATCTTCACGACAGTCCAGTAAGAGCTGGTTTGTAGTTCTGGTTTAAATGATAACGTGTTGGGTTGTTACCAGGTGAACTCTGGTTGGAAGGCTGAGTCATTTGTTTTTGTTTCAGCTGTGTTTTTCCTATGACAGGTCAAAGGGGTTGTTGTGAAATCTGATTAAACATCAGTGCAAACGGATTAAGCACCAGCTGGCCACACCTGAAAAAGCTCCTGAAAGCTCAGCACACACTCGCTTTTCATTGTGTAGCATCATAATGAATGAAGGACTGGTAGCTGCAGGCACACCTGGACTACTAATGATGAAAAGCTGCTGTCCATTTACTTCACTGTGGCTTTACAGTGAGCCCTACCAGGTCTCTTTCACAGACATGGCACCAACAACACGGCTGGGCTCAAAGCTGTCCATGCTGCAACGACAACCATCAAATTCTCATACAGTACTGTATATTTCCACTTCAGTGGGCCAATTCCTGTAAATATGTTGTACTTTTTATGGGACATTGTAGGACAAATAGTCAAATTTACGTGACAGGAATAATGTTTATTGGTTAAAAATAACACTAAGACGTATGAATATACAGGCTTTGGTCATAAATAACTCCACTTGGTCACTTGAAGGGGCCATTCCAGCGGCCTTTACTTCGCTCTCGACAGATCTTCTCCACGTCTGTTTGGGTCTCCCCACTTTCCTTTTTCCTTGTGGGTTCCAGTCCAGTGCTTGCCTTGTGACGTTGTCGAATGGTTTGCGAAGTGTGTGGCCTATCCAGCCCCATTTTCTCTTCTTGATGTCTTGACCGACTGGGTTCTGTCTGGTTCTCTTCCACAGGTCTGTGTTCGAGATCTTCTCAGGCCACCTGATGTTGAGGATGTGTCGCAACCACTTGTTGATGAAGATCTGTATCTTGCTGGTAATGGTGTTGGTCACCTGCCACGTCTCGGACCCATGCAGGAGGACTGCTTTCACATTGGTGTTGAAGATGCGGATCTTGCTGCGCTGAGATAAGGCTTTGGAGTTCCAGATGTGTCGCAGGATGTTGAATGCAAGCCTTGCTCTGTTGATCCGGCTCCTAACGTCTTCATCTGCGCCGCCATCACTGTTGACTACGCTTCCTAGGTAGACGATGCGGTCGGTTTCCACTAAGTCTTCTCCCTGTAGCTGCAGTGGATGTTTTTGTCGGTTGTTCAGCCACATCACCTCTGTTTTTCTGATGTTAATCTTCAGGCCGGTCTTTTCTGCCTCCTCAGCAAGCCAGGTAAGCTTGGACTGTGCATGTTGTTGCTTATGGGACAGAAGGCTGATGTCGTGTGCAAAATCCAGGTCATCCAGCTGTTTGGTGAAGGTCCACTGGATACTGGTATTGCTGCCCTCTGTGGTTCTTCTCATGATCCAGTCCATGACGATCAGGAAGATTGTCGGTGACAGCATGCAGCCTTGCACTCTGTTTTTCACTGCGAAGGGGTTGGTCAGTTTTCCGTTGTGGATGATCTGGCAGGACGAGTCTTCGTATAGCTGTTGGATGATGTTGATGAGCTTCTGCGGGATTCCGTAGTGCTGCATCAGTTTCCAAGTGGTCTCCCTGTCGACACTGTCAAAGGCTTTTTCAAAGTCGATGAAGATTGTGTACAAGGGAGACTGCCATTCGATAGACTGCTCGATGATGATGCGCAGAGTGGCGATGTGGTCTGTACATGATCTGTTTTGTCTAAATCCTGCCTGCTCTGATCTCAGTCTCTTGTCCAATGCCTCCTTCAGTCTCTCCAAGATGATTCTGGTCAACACCTTGCTGGGACTGGATAGCAGCATAATTCCTCGCCAGTTGCCACACTGGGCTAGATCGCCTTTCTTTGGGAGCTTCACCAGGTACCCAAGCTTCCAGTCGGCAGGCACTTGCTCCTGTTCCCATATCTTCACTAAGAGAGGATGTAGCATCTCCACTGCTGCTGCCATGTCTGCCTTGAGAGCTTCTGGAAGGATGCCGTCAGGCCCAGGTGCCTTTCCATTTTTCAAGGACTTGATGGCTTTGGTGATCTCTGCCTTGGTTGGTGGATTGTAGTTACATGGACATTTTAATTGACAAAAACGGTGGGCATGGGGGGTCACGAAGCCTCAGAAAATCAGAAAAAGAAGTATAATGACATAGGAAGGGCATTCATGTTATGAATAATTTGCTCACAAACATTCACCGAGTTATCAGGAGGCTGACATAAACCGAAACAACACTGACATTAAAAACCAGTGCCAGCGACAATCTATGCCAAGTAGGCACTCCTGCAATGTACAGCATCAAAGTGTGGGCGGCCTGTGGTGTAAAGACTTCCTGTACCTGGGGCATGCAGGTGTAGAGCAGCAAATGTGGTGACAAAGCTCTGCAGAGGCATCGGGGCACCAGCATACAGTGACGCATCAAGGAGCTGAAGGTCAAGAGACATCCAGGAGTCCACACTTTGAGGTCTCATGTGTACTGCATAAATCGTGCTGTATTTAGTGACCTAAAAGTTTATGGTTTTTGCTAAAGTTTTCTGTGAAGCTAAACCACAAAATCCTCTCCTGCCTCAGTCAGTGTTTCACTTCCACCTTCTCACAGGCAATATCAAATCGTCTAAGAAATGTGCTGGGGGGGGGGTTTCTCATCCAGTCTTGTTCCTTTCACCTATCAAACCCTTACTATTACCCCATAATCTTGAACATTTAGTACACCTATCTCCAGCTGGTTCACAACACAGCCCTTCATTCATTTTAAAGGTTTGTTAATTACACACAAAGCCCTACATGATCTATTGAGACGTTATGCCAGCACTCGAACCTCTCTAAACATCTGCTCAGGACCTTTTTAACCAATTCATGCTTCTTTTAAATCCAGAAGCAACAACACTTTTCAGGTCGTAGCACCTAAACTTCAGACTCTTTTTTTTCCATGATGCACTTGCATCTGCAAATCTGTTGGATGTGGGTGGAAAGACAAAAATTCTGATTTAGGTGGTCGCAGTTGAACTTGTTTCTCATTCGGTAAATTTAAAAGACTCACTTTGTTTGTGGTAATCATGTTTTCATATAAGATGACACATTCCTGTTCCCTGTAGGCTGATGTGATGGTTTTGCTGTACTCACAGTGCAGATTGAGATAAACTCAGCAGGAAAACGGGACTTTAGTTTCCTTGAAGAGCTGAGATGAGCCTGCTGATTGTGAGACATCAGCGACCCCACACAGCAGCAGCAGCATCTGCCAGCTCAGTGCAGGATGCAGATTCAGTGTGCACCCAACAGCTCCACCTGACAGCCAAATAGCAGTAGCAATGAAGATGAGCCAGTTTTCTGCTGTGTGGGAAGTTGCAGCACCATCATGTGTGAAATCTGCAAGAAAAAAAAAAACTCTGCAAAGGGTGCGCACATGCACGCACGCGCGCACACAAACACACACACACTACAAACTGCCAGGCTGGTGCACGAAAAAACAAACACATTAACAAGGAAATGAAAAGTGTGGCCTATTACTGGCAGTGTTTATTTTTAGACGATTAAAAGTTGGAATTCTTCTTGCTCTTTTACGAGAAACATCACAAAAGTTGTTGGGTGGGCCTTATTAGTTCACGTGTCAGGTATGGTGTTAAAACCTGCATGCACTCATTTATGTGTCAAGGTGCAGCAAAGAGGACCCAAGACCTAATTTTTTTCACATTGACTGCTAACCCCAGATATTGCTGGGAAACCTCGGCAGAGCTGGTTTCAGGTACCGTGCACCTTTCACATGGTGTGAACTTTCCTCACAGCAGAACTGTGGAGATCTTAAGCTCTTAGTTCTCTTTTAGGGAAACATAAAGCATCCTTAACATTTCTTGTTACTTCTATAAGTTGAGAAAATTAAACTCCATCTTTCTGTATATATGAGCAGTCATGTGAAAAAATAAAGGTGTCTCTGTGCAGTGCTTGCTTTCCATTTCAGCCATTCTAATGTAGATTTGCTAGTGTGATTGGGATCACTGACCTATTGTATGACCCAACTTCGGGCAAGCTTTATCTGTCAGATGTCCTCACATTTGACTCTAGGATACTTTCATATAGAGTTCATTGAACTGACTCAGTGACTAAAAGATGCCCAGGGCCTGTGGCTGCAAAACAAGTCCAGATCATCACCCCTCCACCACCATGCTTTACAGCTGGAATGAGGAAGAGAAACTGCAGCTCCTCTACTGGCTACTTGAGGGCGACTCCAAAAGAGACTCCCATGTTAAAATGCCTAATTTTACAGCCTGACCTCTGTGGATAATTCTCCCATTCATCACAGCTGCATGTCCTGACACAGGCAGCTGGATCAGATTGTAGTCTGCTAGGCCTCATCTACTATTTTCAGCCATTAAACTGGATCTCTTTACCGTTTGTGTGCTGCTGGTGCCTTTTGGATCATTTCTGGATTATCTGACTAACATTACAGCTTCCTGTGAGGTACAGACCACGCAAGAAATTATTCTCCAGTTTTGATGAGTGAAATTAGCTGAAGTGCGTGTGTCTAACACAGTTTATGAATATAGCTTGCTGGCGTTGATAAATAACCAGTAATGGTAACCTCTGGCTCAAAATTATGCAGTGGTTCACGCAGGCTATGCCCATATTTTATACCAAGTATGCATGACACATCTGACAACAAAGCACCAAATCACATCTTACAAGGGGATCAAATACTTACATCGCTAACTAAAATGTACATTTTTTGTAAATCTCCTCTTAATAGTTTCATTGAGAATTTAACAATTAAATTACTAAAATAAACCCACCAATTACGTTATGGACTGCTGGTGAATTTAATAATTCAACAATTACTTGATTACCCTAGTGTATAAATGATCAAGTCAGAGTTATTTAGTCAAGTAAAAGACAAAATTTGTGTCCCATCACAAAAGCAGATTCCAGCATGTTTATTACCAAACAATGACAGCTGTTATCTTCCAGGGGGGGAAAAACAAACAAACAAATAAACAAAAGAAATATGAGGCCAAACGGGGTGCAACAGATATCTTAAGGCTCTGTTAAATTCTTAGCTTCAAAACAAAGATACAACATAGCATGTATCCCAAAAATGCACAGAAAGCAAATAACTAGTATAAAATCAAAGTTTAAAACTGGCTAGCCCGTGTCATTAGCTCTTAATAAATAGGTTACTATAAGAAAAAGAAGAATACAAAGTAAAATCTGATTAACTGTGTCAGAACTTCTTATTAATCCACATTTCAGAGGGAGTTTTTTTTTTTTTTTGTAAATGATGAGGAATCAGCGTCTCTGAATAATTAAAGCGACACACGTCATGGAGTCAAACAAATATGCACGCTGAGCTTCCTGCGGTCGTTCCCCCCTCCCTCAAAAAAATAAAACAAAATAAAATAAAAAACTGCCCTCAAGAAAGCTGAAAATGGAAGACCGGCGTCCACGCAAGTCACACCTTGTAGAGACTGAAAACAGCAAAATGGCTCATCCACATCACTTCAAGTTGAATTAGCGGTAAAAAAACATTTTCACTTTTGAGCGTGCGTGCTTTCAGATGAGTTTCACTGCCTCACACTACTGAAATATTAAAAATAAGCATCACTGGTTTAATCCACAGTTATTCACCCTGCTGAGCTAAAAAAACCCAAAAAAACCTCACGTTACTTTAATTTGTTTAAGTTATACGGAATAAGATTTTCAAAATAAGATCAGCACAGTACACCAGGGTGGGAAACTGGCTGAAGTAAGCATGCTTAAAAGTGAAAATGCTCCAATAATATGAAATAATTTGTCAAATTCCAAACTTGAGACATACTACAAGGAATATTAAAGTATATAGTAATGATTTAAGCAGCTTTAAAAAGATGCTGCAACCTCACAAACACTTCTGCTTTCAGGGATATTTCAGAAAAAACAAAAAACAAAACAAAAAACCCCAAAAAGACGAATTCACAGGTGGCCATTTGTAAAAGTCAGTCAGTCCAACTTGATCCCGGGTCATCGCGAAGGCCGTTGAGGTTGCAGCAGAAACATCTTCTAACAGTTATGATATCAAAAATAGGACCGACGTCTTTCCTGTCAGATGCTCTGAGACAGGAAGTCAGAAACCACCTCAAGCAGAAACTTTGCCAGCTGCGGTAAGTTTTTAATCAGCAGGGTTGAAGTCAGGTTGTCCCCGGGTTAACGGATCATCGAAAAGCTTGAGGTGGATCCAGACAAATGATGAGTCTGTGAGACAGAAACACAGGAGGCCATTAGCTCAGGGTTTGTGAAGTTAAACTCAATGATTTTTAAGATCAAAGCATGTCAAAGTTATTATTTTCATATACAAGTCAGACTCATTTTTGGATTATTTAATAGTTTTTTTTATGCTTTTCTCTGCCACATGTAACGGTAAACTAAAGCTTCCCTGGTTTCTGGACTGCTGCTCAGACAAAATGTACAACTAAAAGTCATCGACGGCACACGTCTCCTTACTAACAATCCTTATGATGCTTTTTAAACCCACTAAGGAAATGGCATAAAGTATTCCATGTCCGAGGTGCATAAAGAAAATGTTTCCCCCCCAAAACTTAAATACTCACATGTGCACAATAAAAAAACAAAACAAAACAAAAAAAACCCTGTTTGGATGACTGTCCAGTAAATTTCTTCCAGTGTACTGCAGCCTGCTGGACCCAAAATGGCTGCCCACATACTGGATTTTTTTTTTATTTTCAAACATCATTAAATTTGCTCATGTAGCTTATTAACCTACTTTCTTAAACTAATTTGAATCCTGGAGCTCAACAGTATTTACTGTTCTTAGGTATATTTCTTCTTTATTTGTAACGCATGCAGGGTTACATCCTCCTGCAGGTCAATGCCCAAACAGAACGATGTTTAAGGAACGCCACAGTTTGTGTGATAAAATCAAGTTGTGGATAAAAACTGCACTTTACTGATACTCACATGGCAGTATTTTGTGTTAAAATATTTTTGTGTGGAATGTTTACTGTGTACACGGTAATGCCCGATGTTTCTTTTAAATCACTGAGTTTTGCCGTTTAAGGAAAGGAAATTCTCAAAGCTTGCAAGTGATGCTTAAAGGTTACAGTGAAGTTACAGTGCTGAGAGAAAGTATTTGCCCCTGCTTTCTCTTTTGTTTCTTTTTTCCACATTTACATGTTTCAGATCATAAAACAAATGTTAATATTGGACAAAGATAACCCAAATAAAATTCAAAAAGCAGTTTTTAATGATTTCATATATTATGGAAAACTAACCCAAACTACCTGACCCCATGTGAAAAAGTAATTGTCCTCTAACCATAAGAGCTAGTCACAGCAAGAACTGCAATAAAGTGTTTGCGATAACTGGCAGTGAGTCTTTCACATCACTTTGGAGGAATTCTGGCCCACTCTTCTGTACAGAACTGTTTTAATTCACTGATACCTTTTGAGGGTTTTCAAGCATGAATAGTCTAAGGTCATACCAAAGCATCTCAATCTGATTTAAGTCCATTCAGAGGTGGACTTATCTCATTGTGCTACTGCATAACCAGGGATGGGAATTGATAAGAATTTAGTGATTCAGATTCCATTATCCATATCATTTACTGATTGATTCCTTATCGATTCAGTCCTTACTGAAAGTGCTGTGTGGTTAAATGTTTGTGCATGTTGGAGGCTTTTCCTGTCTTTGTTGTGTTGGGGGACATTTAAAACAAATAATGTAATACATATATTATGCCGAACACTTTTCCTAAAAAGGTAATGAGAAAGTAATTTGTTACATTACTTTCGTGTTTCTCAGTAAAATGACCTGAAACATACCGTTTCATAATTACCGTTTTCATCAATTCCCATCCCTATTTAAAACCCAAATGCTTTTGAGCTTCAAAGCATGAACTGATGGCAGCATATTCTTCAGGGGTTTTTTTGTTGTTGTTGCTTTGTTTTGTTTTTGTAGAGACCAGAATTCATAGTTCCATCGATTACATCAAGTCATCCAAGTCCTGAAGCAGCAAAGCAGCCCCAGAGCATCACATTACCACCACCATGTTTGGCTGTTGATATAATGTTCTTTTTATGAAATGCTGTATTAGTTCTACACCTAATGTAACAGAAACATTTTAGGCTCACATTTGTTTTTTGCCAAACACAAGACAAGTCTTTGGGTTTGTTTTGTTCAGCGGTGGCTTTTGCCAGGGAATTCTCCCATGGGTGCCATTTTTGCCCAGTCTCTTTCTTATCTCTGAATCATGAACTCTGACATTTATTGTAGGAAGCGAGGCCTAAAGTTGTTTAGATGTTCTGAGTTCTTTTGTGATCTCTTGGATGAGTTGTTGATGCGCTCTTGGGAGTAATTTTGGTAGGTCAGCCACTGCTGGGAATCTGCACTGCAGTTCTCTATATTTACGGATTATGACTCTTAACATGATTCACTGGAGTTCCAAAGCCTTAGAAATAGCTTTTTAACTCTTTCCATACTAACAGATGTCAATGTTTCTAATCTGTTTGAGTTTCTTTAACTCACAGCACGATGTGTTGCTTTTTGAGTTAATTTAGCCTACTTCACTTTGTTAGACAGGTTCTAGTTAAGTGATTTCCTGATTCAACATGTCTGGTAGGGTGTGTACTAGTGAAACTGAACGTACCCCCTGTGAATTAATCACAGTTCATTCATGATTTTGGATAGATCTTTTCCCATAATAAAAAACTCCATTTTGTTTTTACTTGGGTTATCTAACATTACAGTTAAAATCTAATATTAAAATTTGTTTGATCTGGCAGATTTCTAAACTTTGCTGCAGAATGACAACAGTAGGCACTCTCTTTCTACAGTAGTAACAATATCTGCAGGAGTCTCAAGAGAGGGGCATCATTTATTCTACTACATTTATTTTTGCCCTAAAACGCATTTATGATACTGTTGTGCATTTAGCTAGCAGTATATAAATTCATAATAAATTAAAATGTCAGATCTGTTGGCTCACTGGGACTTTTCTTTCTTTCTTTTTTTTTTTTTTTAAAAAACACCGAGCTGGGGATTCACTGATCTAATAACTGGATCAGATATCATTCCAGTCTTAACTCAAAAATCTGGAACGCACATCTGTGCCTGCTGTCTACAGAAGCATCTATAAAACTCAGCTGTATGTTTTGTACTGTGTTTACTTCTAGTGTGAAAAAGTACTTCAAAAAAAGTAATCTGCTGTGTTCATGGACTCAAATAAAATCCAAAGGGTTTAAGGATGACTTATTATTGATTATCTGAGACATTTTTGATCCTGAACTTAACAGATGTCATCATTAGTTAAAAACAACTTAAAAGTCCAAATTAAAGCTACTGATGGAGAATCAACCTCATATATTACCATAAGATGACAATGAATTAACAGAGTAATGATTAACGGTTTAGCACTCAGAATTTTTAAAGCAGCCATCTTGATTTTCTTGTTTTAATTTGAGACTAAATGACCTGCGAGAATCCTACAGCTGCATAAGATTTAAAAGGCTGGTGGGTTTTAAACTGCGGTTGCATCTCTCACAGAATCTAAACTGAACTTCCTGTTTTGGAACATAAATTCTTTTTCAGGATGTCACATTTTCCTCTTTCTGCGGCTCGCCTCATAGGACCATCTGCTTCATTGCCCCCTGCTCTTCCTCCCAGCCCTGAGCAGGCAGACAGTTGCATTCTTCATGCCGCATACTTTCTGCGATCTTATGATAACAAGATAAACCAAACAGTTTGCCCAGAGCAGCACCACCCACTCTTCTTTCTCACTTCCAGTCGAATCTCTCTCTCCCTCACACTGCACTCAAAACACCACACAGTCTTGTGAACCATCTCTACAGGGACATTTTATCACATTTTGTAAAAATAGTGAGGGGCCAACTGTGCTGTGTGTCCAGAGCATGGGTACAGCCCTGCTAGAGGATGTCCCTACCTTTTCCTCACTGTACCACGCAGGCTGTGCAGCACTGTTCCTGCTTCTCCGGCAGCGAGGAGTAATTCATCTGCCGGACGATCTCTGCAAACAGCTCATCCACCATCGTCTTGCTCTTGGCAGAAGTTTCGATAAAGGGGCAGCCCCACTCTTGAGCCAAAGCCCGTCCATCTGATCCGGCCACCTCACGCTCAGACTCCAGGTCGACTTTGTTACCAACCAGAATCAGCGGCACCTTCTCAAAGCGCTTCACTCGCACTATTTGGTCTCGCATTGGTCTGATGTCCTTAAAGATTGAGAAAAATAAGAGGTGTGAGACATTGAAATTTAAACAAAACAAAAAATGAATAATCAAGCAGATGCGTACTTTGGTTATTTCTCAATAGGCACAATGTCTTCATGATGCAAACATTTAATTACGATTTTTCTGGCTCAAAAATGGTCACATTGTTGACGTAAAGCTTTGTTTTACCCAGCAGACATTTGTGAATCTTCCTGATAGTTTTGGAAATATGCAAATATCTATTTTAGGGTTGCTAAACATTTCCTTTCGGGAAGGCCAAAACGTCTTTTCACATCCAGTTAAAGCACTGTTACTTTTATTTATTGGTACTTCAAAAGTAATTATCCATTAAATACCGAGTGCTAATATTGAAGGCTCTAAAATATCAGGACGTGGGATGACTATTTTCTTTAGTAGACCTGGTTCATAGTTATCTAAGCTTTCTTATGCACTGTTTGTTTCCTGTGTGGTGCCATCCTTCAACAAATGAGTGCTATATGGAGATATTGGGGATCCAAATGAGCCCTACCCTTCCCATTTTAATCTCGATAATGTGGCTTGTAGCATTCCCTGCATGAGAAGTATGAATCACAGCCTGATTAACCACATACGGTTGCAGTTTCCAGGTGTGTGTGGTGCATCTGGGGTACCTGGAAAGACTGCTGGTTGACCAGGCTGTAAACCAGGATGAAGCCCTGTCCGTTCTTGATGTACAGGTCTCTCATGGACGCGAACTGCTCCGTCCCCGCCGTGTCCAGGATCTCAAGCACGGAGGGCGACGAGTCCACCTCGATCTCCTTCCGATAGAAGTCCTCGATAGTCGGGTCATATTTCTCGATAAAAGTGCCGGTGACAAACTGCACGGTGAGCGCGGATTTCCCGACGCCGCCGCTGCCCAGCACGACAACTTTGTATTCTTTCATTGGGGCGGTCAAGGCGGGCTAACTTAGCAGCTATCGACTGCTATACTCGCTCCACAAACATTTATCAGGCCTTTACGAGAGCTAACGAGAGAAGCCACAAAAGTTAAACGATATACAATAACCCCCCTCATTCACATAAACACAGCTCAACCGCTCATACTTGGGTTTTTCTACGTTTTCCAGCTAGTCAGAGAGCAAAAGTTGATGTCCGGCAACTCCGGCGTTAGCTAGCCTTAAAGCTAGCTCGCGCCTGGCTGAAATCCCGCTGTGCCATCCTCGAGCTTTCAGCCTTTAGATCGATGTGATTCACCACAAGCGCTGGCTTTGATCAGTGAACTTGTTGTCTATCTACTGACAGCAGGTCACGGTGGTACACATTAGACCCCTATCCCTAAACCGCATGATAGTCCCCACAGCAGCCCGCCGGTGTCGCCGCAGCGTTGACTGCGTCCTTCCCTTAGCCTGGGCCTGGTTCTGGTTCCGGCCCAGCCCGGCGCCCTAGCAACCGGGCCCGTTATCGACGCAGACTCAGTGTTATAATCCCACCGTCCATTGGCTACAGTTTATTACTGGTCCGGTATCTATCTGACTGTATACAGGGTGGGTTCTGCTTCAGAAAGAAAGGCTTTTTTTCAACCATCTGATTTCCTGGAGCTAACAACCTGTTTCCGCTAACGAGAATCAGACTTCCGCTGCGACGGTTTTCATAATAAAAGCACAGAAAAGCGTTACAGAAAATTAGGATTTTTCGTTTCTAACATCCATCCATGTTTTCCGCTTGTCCAATTCTGGGTCGCGGGGACTGGATCATTTTCTTTCCTTGACATTTATTTATTTATTTAAATACAGTACTGTGTAAATGCCTTGAGCCACCCCTTATTCCTTTAAATTAGTTTTTTTTTTTTAAATGCGCCCCTAAATAGCTCTCCAGGCTTTTTGAAGAAAATCTTTTTTCTTTTTCACTCATTTTCAGTCCAGTCCTTGTACCTAAACATTTTCAGATGAAAATTTTTAAAAACTGTTTTACACTGACCTTTAAGTCATTCAAGCATAAAACAGTAACCTAACTCAAGTGATGAGCTAATGTTATGTCCACACATAATAAACAATTTGTTACCATTTCAATTTTGTTATCATTTAGTTGAATGCAGAATAATAATAATAATGATAATTGCTAACCTACATATTTAGCGATTTATCATACAGACCTATCATATTCACACAAGTTATCTAAATGAGCAGATTTTTGTCACAGGAAGTGGTTTCATTTACTTTCCCACAAAGTTACAAACTATCCTCCAGGGGATTAGCTTCACTGATGCATAGGTGTGTGTTAGTACACGATGTGAAAAACACCAAGACTGGACGTTGTGAGCACAGATTGGTTTAATGTGCAATCACAATGCTGCTGTTATATGAAGAAGAGTTTGTTTAAAGAAACAGCCACAAAATGAATCAGCTGCAGGTCCATCTTGACCATTGCTCCTTGTTACTGAGGATGTCACACAGTCTAAATTCAGACGTTGCAGTCTTACATCAGCAGCATAGGAAAGCTGGTCATCCTCACTTCCTCTGAGAGCAGTTTCGATTCCTGTTTTTATATTTATATTAGGGCGACATTCTCTGAATAGCTTTAAGTTTTATTATAGTGCTTTTTACTGCAATAGATTAAGTTAGTGGTCTGCTAATTCAGATTAATTCTGCATACTGAAGACAGTGACTCTCTACAATGCAGTTAATTTCAAAACTGCATCATTCATCACACTTTGCACTCTGTTATCTAAGAAACTTTAATTTCATCTGGTTTTTGCCATACTGTCTTTAGTAAGCCACTTTGCATTTCTTATTGTAATGCATAGTTATATTACCTTATTATATTTGAGTTCATTTATTTTTTAGATAATTAAGATAATTGTTTGATCCTGTTTTATTTAATTTTATTGAGCTATAGACTATTTTATTGATTTAAACTATATGTTGTTGGGGAGATCATAAGGTATACCTTTAAACTCCTCAATCAACACAAATATTTAATCAGCCAATAACATGGCAGCAACTCAGTGTATTGACATGTTGAGGTTCAAACTGAGCATCTAAATAGGGAAGAATTGTGATTTAAGGGACTTTGAAAATGGCATGAATGGGCCGGTCTGAGTATTTCAGAAACTGTGGATCTACTGGGATTTTCCCACACAATCACAGGGTTTACAGAGCATGGTTTTCTGAGGGAAAATACCTTGTCGATACCTGAGGTCAGAGGAGAATGGCGAGACTACTTCAAGCTGATAAGAGTCAACAGTAATTCGAATAACCACAAGTTACAACCAAGGAAGAAGAGCATCTATGAACCCAGATGGGCTACAGCAGCAGAAGTCCACATCAGGTGCCAGTATTGTCAGCTAAGAACAGGAAACTGAGGCCAGGATTTGAGGCTACAACATTCCTGAGGAATGTTTCCAGTTCCCAGTACTGGCAAGGTGTACCTAACAAAATGTCCAGTGTGTCTATACCCTATGCTTGAATAAATTTAACCCCATAATATTTTCATCTCCATCCCAATGACCTGATTTCTCTTTTGTGAAAGGTTAACAGTTCTTTCCTGGGTGCCAAAACACTTTATATACAGATAACCCCGTGAGATGCATGTGTGTTATTGTAGTCTTAATTATTAACAGTTGTTGCATAAAGGGGTCCTTTGAGGCTATATATGCACATTTAGGGGCATTACCAGATGTTCAGGGTGTAAGTTGTGGTTGATATACTTCTTTTGCTGTATGTGTATGTCTGCAATGCAGGAGACAAAAAGAAAAAACACACAAGAGGATCACAATGAAGTGTTTTATTTAGGTCAAACAGAAATTGCAGAACTCATCATAGGCACAGTAACTTACTCATAATTAGCTATACACTGCAAAATAAATTGGCATGTAGCACAGCAGCACATACAAGCACCACAAGCAGAAAACAGAGTGAAACAAAGAAACAGCAGTCACGTTCAAGTCTGCCCAAGAGTGTCAGAGTTTTTTATGGCTTAGTCCTGAACAGTCTTTGGCCCTCATCATCTTTCACGGGGTGTCGTTCAGTCGGCGATTGTACCCAATTTAAAAAATAAGTTGTGGACTCAACAGAGGATGTAATTAAATTGATATGATTGGCACACGCTCAGTTCACGTGGCGGTTTTAGTCAGTGAGATGTAGAACCTAAAAGTCCAGTTTGCACATTAAAGGCACAATCACAACTAAAATGAATCGTAACAATACAGTGATTTAAAATCCACAGCATGTACTTAAACTGGGACAGCAATGATGAGGGGAGCTGGTGAGTCAGTAGAGAAGCTTTGGTGAGTTGTGGGTACACGTCGTTCAGAGACCCGTCCCTGCTCACAAACTCTTTGAAGTCAATATTCAACAGTCAGAGGGCTGTGAACCGATTCTCCAGGATGACTCAGTCAGTCCAACACTAGGAGAAGTGCCATGGCAACAAAATCGCTGGCTTTGGGGGCAAATAAAGAGCATCACATGTTCAAATCAGCAGAACCAGAGTCATGTGAGGATGCTGCTGCTGCTGGGAGAGGAAAATATTGGAAAAGCCGTTTGTTTGCAATTTAGTCTAAAATCCTGAGGAGAATTCAGATTTATTGTTGTTTTGGTTAATGACAAGAAACAGGAGAGTTTAAAAAAAAATTACAAAATGACAGAGATGAAGGAGAATTTAAATCTCTGTTCCTCTGTGGTCAGATTTAATATCGGCTCCTATTTTGTTTTTCAGCCTGCAGATGGAGCTACTCTGTGCTTTATTTCGGTGCTTTACTGGAGAGAGGAATGTGTCTGCATGTCATCTGCTCAGATTAGGTTCTTACATATGATCCACCTCTCCTGTTTGATGTCAGGGTCGCATATTATTAAACCACAGAGGATCAATCAACTGAACTGAACTGAAAAAAAAGAGCTTTTTAAAGCAAATCATTTGTAGTTTACAGCTAGGCAGTGCCATGCTTAGCAAAGAACAGGGCTCTAGCAACAAACAAAAGGGCAGATGTAAGAAAACAATAGACATATCGTTAACAATATATTGATTAGATTTTTTTTAATTGACTCTTTTATCTGTATTTATTCAAAATAAATTTTGAGTATTCTGACATAGTTATGTACATAAGTGCAAACAAGGTGAACATCACACATTCGTATACACCTCAGTGAGGATCGACATCACCCAGCACAGCTGGGCAGTAAGAGACCTCGAGACCACCTTCTTGGCCAAAAGTTGAGCCAGATCTCTCAGTCTGCAGGAGGCAAGCGGCAAAAACTGCTCGCCTCCACAGAAAAAGATCTTCCAGTTAGTCCAAGGGCCTCTTTACCTCCCTGACAGATGTTTGCTCTAAAAGCCAGAGTTCATTCCTATTTCTCAAAAACACCATGTACAAGAAGAAAAAAACCTAAATATAAAATGAACGTCAAATAAACAAAACAAAATAAACGCCTGACCTCCCCTAAGGACCTTTGGATATTACAAGGATTTAAGTTGTTTCAATCACGTTGCAACAAGACAAACTAATAATTAGACATTCCCTTTTCGGATAAGTTAGTGCTGTATGTCATCTCAATTATTGTGGAAAAAAAATCACTATTAGGATAATAAAAAGGTAGCCATGTTGTCATTTTGTTGCCATAGCAACAGCAACTATTACCATTAACAATGACTCCATCATTGTGTACAAACGATTTTCATATCATAATGTTTTTCATATTGGTCTACACAAACTATTAACTACATATAAATGATTTTTTTGTTATCATTATTGTTATTATTATTTTCATGCCGAGTTTTTTTTATGTCAGAAAAAAAAATCTTACATTTAATACATTTTCATACACAGCTGTCACATATGATCAAGGATTAAGGCCCTTTGTTTGTATTCTCAGGACTGAGTTAACTGTGTCCACATGCTGAAGGATCTGATCACAGGACAGCGAAGATCAGAGCTCTGCACACGTTGAACAGTTATGATTCAGGACCGTGTGGAAAAAAAAATTACAACCAGGCCCAAAGTTAATCAAGTACAAGAGAATGAATGAGGGAACAAAATTAAGAGGTAAAAATGTTTGTTTTTTTTTCTCATGGTGCTCCACAATCCTCAAATTAATACACTCTTGAGCCTTAATAGATACATTTAAATGTATTTAAAAACCTCAAATGCCCTCGAGAGGCACAGTTTATTAATCAAGTATTCTGTTTTTCCAGCTGGACGGTTGTCAGTGAAGGCATACTGATGTTAGGGGTAGGATCACTTAAGGAGGGGATTCTCTTGGCTGGACGAAGCTAGTCTTTAGAAAAAGGGACCTGTCTGGACATTCTGATCATCAGGTTCATAGAGACAGCTATGAGCCTACATACTGTTTGATCCACCATGCAGATAGAAAGTCAGCTATACTTTAAAAATACTTTATTCAAGTATTTTGGGAGATACACTTATTCACAAGATTTTATATCACTCTTATGTCTGTATAGTAAATATGAAGCTTAAACCAGCTGTATGGGGCACTAGCCTGTTTCCATACAAAGTGGAGCTACACAGATAAATTATCTGGTATTAGGTTATTACAAATAAGGTGTCCTCTAAAAGTATGTAAACTGCAGATTGAAATAGATATTTTAAACCTCTGTTTTAGCATTTTAGGATGAAAGCATTGCATGAGATAAAATACAGACTGGCTTTAGCTTTTATTATGTGCTATTTAATACACAAACAGCACATAAATAGATAGTTATGCATCTTGATATTTGTAGACCAGTTCAGTAGCGTTTACTGTAGGCTAACTTTTCGCTGTTCAGCAAACATGCTTTCATACGGCTTCTGATGTAGGGATTTGTTCTCTGCTCGGTCTGTTTGACCTCAGTGCAGCCTCTGATACTGTCGACCATGATACTTTCCTTAGTAGAGCTATGCTTTCCATTTGACTGACTTTCTTCTTATTTATCTGCAAGGCTCAGATAAACGCAAGGCTCAATCCTGGGCCAATTATTATTTTCTTTCTGCTTTCTTACTGTAGCTGGCATCATTCAGGGTTTTACAGAAGTTTCTTGTTGTTTCTATGCAGATGACATTTACTTATACGTCTATAATTTTCTATTATATTTTATCGTGATTTTTCCCAGTTTTTATTTATTTTAGACTATTTTTTTGCCAAGCACTTTATAACTTATTTTCTGTGACAAGTGCTTTTATAAATAAACTTTACTTACTTACTTATATTCTATATAAGAGCTAAAGCCACCTACTGTTTTGTCTCATTGTTGTGCTTTAATATCAACTTCAGATGCATAAATTATCAATAATATCTGTTAACGTACTTATAGAGGGCACTCTATTCTTGTTTAAGTTGGCTTAAGTTATTACAAGCATTACACAGTTTATCCAAAAGCTAACTTTTAGTTATCTAAAAGGTGTAAACACCTTCCATACAAGATCACACATTTAATCTTTAAAATGGACATAAACTCCGTAGTTTTGTAGATGTTTTCCTCCTGTAGTTATTTCTTCATGAACAGTTTACAATCCATCTGGGTTATATTATTGGTTGCCTGGTAACCTCACTGTTCTCAAGCAGTCACAATGTGTAACGTGGTTGTTTTTGCACAACTGTTTATTAAGGTGTGCTGGCCTTTTCTCTGTGTTAACTAGCAGCTCTTTCCAGCTTAGTATTAACACAGAAACATAAGAGCATCTTCTGTCTTTAAAAAAAGTAAGCAGATATGTGTACTTTTTCTTAAACTGCCACAAATACGCCACCTCTCTTATTTGGGGCATGCAGGTGGTAAGGAGGAAAAAGCTTTTACACGCCCAAAATGAGGGTTAATCCCAGGATTATACCTGGTGCTGCACTTGCAGCTCTGGCTGGGTGGGTTTTCTGCACAGTTATGTCTCCACAAAGCCTTTCCACACCAAAAGTTAACAGAATCAGGGCTGCAGTACTGGGACCACAAGGGAAATACATGTGAGAAAAAAGGTAGCATGCTGACTTTCTGCCTAATGATAATATGCTTTGTTTATAGTGCTTTGGATACTACAGAGGGTCGGGGTAGAAAAACTGACTAGCAATAAATGGTACTGAAATGTACCTGAATTGTGTACATTTGTACTTCAAAGAGTACAGCAGTCTGCTCTACCTTTTCTGACAGTGAAAGATATTTCTAAAAGTAGTCACACCACCCATTAACATTAAATATAAATCTATATAACAATACACATACTTTAATATGTCTTAACACAGTTTCATCATGGTACCTACAGTATGTGACCTCTGAAATAGTCTATATAGAGTGAACCATTACATTTCAGCATGCCTGTCTTTTAGAAGGGCATGTGTAAAGTTTTTGCATTAGATACATTCACGACACATTAACATTATTTAAAATGAATAATGTTCAATGGGGGATGCCGTAATATCTGCAGCATTTACAACTAACCAAATATGTGATCCATCGTCTTTTCTGACACACGTATGTATGCACACAACTCTCTGATTTATTTCCTTACATTAACAGTAAGACAGCACAGCTGTCTCAGAGAAGAAACTAATACAAATGTGATTTCCTATTATAATAATGTACCAAATAACACATCTGTCTTTGAGCACTGGTCTGGTCTTACAGTGTACTGACAGTTTTGTTTGAGGAGACTTGAAAGAGGCACATTTGAATTTGGATATAAGTGATTTCAGCCCAGTTTCCAAAGCTGTTAAGTTCATTTTTTTGTACACACCTACAAAGCAATTCCTTACACATTCGAAAGCCAAAAAAAAATAAAATAAAATTTTTTTCACCATCAGACATCAAGCATGAGAATTGTTCATCCTTTTCTACAACTTGATTCTGGTTATAAGAACATTTAGAGTCTCGTCGTTTTTGACAAACAGGACAGCAGTAGAAAGACATGACATTTTAAAGTCAGACAGGACATTTTCAAGTTCCAAGCTTTCTCCCTGCAGAGCCATAAAACATAAAAATCTTGTGCCACTTATTTAGTCCAAAAGCCACATTAAAGGAGATAATTACACAAACAAACAGCCTTTTAAAATACATCTCTGCATTAGAGAGGGAAACATTTATTTGGAGGATTTATCCAGATATTGCATTAAACGGGCAGTTCCTTGCATATACCACAGACTTTAGGCACAACAAAAGGAAACCGATCTCGCTTCCATCTTGTGCAATAACTGACATCAGGTGTAAAAGTTTAAGTGGCATTTATAAAACTCTGTCACAGATCTGACTCAGGAATAGCATTTTGTTTTGAATAAGAGTACAGGCGAGCTGAACACACACAGAATCGGCGAGCAAAGCCTGGTGTTCGGGTTTCAAATCACAGAGGAAACGGGACGAACCTTTCCTTTTTTAGTCGTTACACAGTTACCCATCACAAAGGAAAAACAATCACTGATCGGAAATCACGATTCAAGAAGCTTCACAGCTCAGGTTTATCAGTTTCAATGACTGGAGCTGTCTGGTCTATTACTGGAGAGTACTATACAGAGAGGGGCCCTTACATAGAGAACATGACCTCAGCTGCTTTAAGGCAGTTTATTTAACACATGCTAAAGATATCCCTCATCCCATCTTCTTTATAAGAAGTAATTATATACTAAGTTACTCTCACCTGGTCTATATTTTTCAATAAAACAGGGGGACGAATCATTCATTGCATTTAGAAAACTCTAATATACATTTTAAGAGCTGTTCGCTGTAACCAGTACACTTTATCCCAATAGCAGCTACAGGCTAATACACTCTATTTACGTAACTAATTCTTCTTTTGAATTATTTTTGGGACACTAAGTCTCCTCTGCAGCTGAGCAGAAAAAATCAAAGGCACAAACAAATGAACAACAACCCCTTACTGATGTATCACCAGGCAAGATGAGACCATGATGACAGACTGAGCGGTACACGTCGTACAACACAAACGTCACATTTGCACTCATCTTCAAACGTAAACGTGACATGATATGAAACACTCTTTCACTTTGACAGCGCGTCATGGTTGGAGACCGGCGGCTGGTCCGTCTGAATTTTCTACAATGAACTTCTCAGAGTTTCTGACTTTGGAACAGTCAAATGTGTTGGGTGGCCTCGTGTGATGGCTCCGACCCATAAAGGGCATTTAGTCTTGAATATATGTGTGTGTGTGTGTGTGTGTTTATGTGTGCGCACGTGTGCTGCACTTTTAAGGTGTGGGCATGTATGGCTGTAAGGACGAGGGAGCTCTATTGCTCGGCCCGATCGAGTCATTATGCATCAGGGTGGCTGCTTTAAAGCAACGGTAATACGTCCAGGTCTGTATTGCATGAATCATCGCAGCTCTCTTATGTTCACAACATGATATCAGTCGGTGTGCACTGTGGGCGAGGCACATGTTTGCTGCAGTGCTCGGGGTTTACGGGACTTTAACTGGGGTTTCGGGAAAGGCTTACTGAGTTTAGTGCCACAGGAGCCGCCACCAGCAGTTTGGGGACGGGGCAGAAATGGGTTTCCATGGGAATGCACTGGAGCTCCACCGGATCTGAAGTCAGAAGCTCCGAGGGGTCTACTGGAAGAGAGAGAGAGAGGAGGAAGAGGAGGAGGAGGAGCTGTGAGTTCTTACAGAAGCAAACATGTGCAGGCAAACCTCTGTAGCAGATTATTTTATACTGATATCTGTGCCTAATTATGATGATCTTTTAAAATTATGGGCAAAGCAAATAGTCAAGTTAGCACTGAGGTTGTTTTTATAGATGTTAATGCTGAATGTGTGTTCAGCTCACTTTACACCTTTGCTTGTTTGCTTGTTTGAATCTTCACGTAAGAGAGAGGGTGGGGTGTAAAATCTCAGGAACGAAAGTTTACGAAATCTAAGCCCTTTAATTGACTAGTGCTTGGTGGTGATGTTTCAATGCCTAGTCGACTAGTTATGCACTCATCCATAGTAGCAGCAGGTTAGTTCAAAATCATCTCCTGGTATGATGCTGGTAAACCGAAAGAATGCAAATTTAGTTCATTTCAGGTAAATTCCATTAAAGCTGCATAGTAGAGTCAAGCCACATGTGATTTCATCTTAAATGTGAAACATTTTTCCTGCTGGTTTTGACAATCAAAATCCCCATCATGTTTCATAAAAATCAAAGCAAGCAGATTTCTGTTTCAGCTGTAAGTAGCAAACAAAAAGCAGCAAACACCACCAGTCAAAGGATTTTATAGCGCTCTCATTTCTATACATATTAAGGGCAATTACATTGTGTAATATCTCAGTGCACTCTGAGCAAATAATTTATGGAGATTACGAGCAGCCATGTGCACTTGTGGTCTTTCTAGAAGCAAATCGCAGTATTCGTAATTACTACATTCATTTTTTTAAGTCTCTGTAATGGTTAATACTTCAGTTTGTGCAAGCTCTTCAATCAAAGTGATGTTTTTATTGCTAAAATACAAAATTTACTGCTTTACAAAAAAGCAGAAAGAATTAGTAAAGCACATTATTATTATTTTTTGATTGAGATGGTAAATTACAGCTATTTACTAGTTTTGGTGGTTGAATGCTATCTAATGCTTGATTAAGTGTGCTGGCTCAAATTTGGGAATAAAAACGTGAATTCAGTTTGTTGTTTGCCAAATAAATAAAAACATAATTTTTAGTTTTAACCAAGTTTTTGACAGATTTCTAAAATATTTGTGCTTTTTTTTGGTGTTTTGACAGGTGGTCTAACAAATTTGTGAAGCACTGTGGCCACTTTCAGCTGTTTCCTTATTCATAAGAGGTCACCACAGCAGGTAGCTTTAATTTGGCAGATTTTCTACTCTGGATACCCTTCCTGTTGCAACCCCAAAAGGATCTGGATCTCCTCCTGGGATCAAACCGGGACTCCTTCACTTGTTAGGTGGGCTCTGGGCTTTAATTTCAGTGATCACTGGGAGATAAAAGAAAACACACATAAAGAATGAAGAGGCAAATTTGATAAAAACTGCTTAAAATTTTGTGCCGAAATTAAGTTTTAACAAGCATTTTTCATCTTGTTGTGTTGTTGATCACATATCTCTTGTAACGTCTGTGTTGTACCGGTCTTCCCACAGTGGCGCACACATCGATGCACTTACGGGTTGACCTGTCTGGTTAAACGAAGTTTAAATCTCTGTCCAGTTTGTTTCTTCAGATATTTCAGGCCTCTGTACTGCTGTGGGATAAACTGCAGACCAAGATTGCTTCAACCCTGTATTATATTTGATACGCAAGTTTTTGTGAGTTTTTGAGATGTCTACATCATCAGTGTTATTTTATTCCCTCTCAAAAAAAATGTTTTAAGCAATAAAACATACCACATATAGCAAATTGATATTTATTTTCTTTTTTAATTTGTCAGAAGGTTCAATAAATGCTCCAGTTTCAAAAAGAATAAAACATTTCTGGCCATTATTTCACAGTTCAGGCTTTTCAGGGCTAACGATGCATCAGAGGGTGTAGATTGTTCCCGTACAGACCAAGGGTTTCTAGTATCCGAGAAAAGTTGGGACACTTACGGGTGCATTCATTAACTTACAGAGCTGCAGGAAAACTGTAGTTCAACCAGTTTTCTTAAACTTAGACTTGATTTTAAAAGATTGACGCATTTTTTCCCCTTTTCTGTGATGAGCTAAAGCTTTTTTTTTTCTTTTCCTTTTTCCTTTGCTGGTGACCTGCTGACCTTTGTACCATTCAAGTTTACTACAAATTTAAATAACGAGGGTGCCCTAAATCATTTGACTGGTAAGTTGTATCCAAGCAAATTAAGTAACTGTTTGGCTGCAAACATTTATTTTTATATGATATATATATATTTTTTTTAACAGAGATGAGAGCTGGCATGCTTTAATGCCAGACCACATACTGCACACAGTAACGACTGAGACAGGCATGATGTGATTCAACACCAAACAAAGACACTCAGATGAAAACAGTTGTCTATTTCAAGATTCCTCTCAAAACGAGTTGTTTTCATTTGCTCGCATCATAAGAAACAGGAACGTGAGGAGAGATGAAATGTGAAGATAACACGTGACACTACAGGCAGACAGTGAACAGGACTCAGATCCTACAGAGCTAAAATCAAAAGAGGACTGAAATGAAAGAGCAAACCTGATTCGAGGCGGCAGATTCAGCGAAAGGAACATTGGTGACTGGGGTCGAGGCCGACGAAACAGTGGAGGTGGTGGCACCGTGCATCATGGGAACTTTTATTCGGGCGAGTCAGACGAAAGACAGAGGACGAGGATATGGGCGGGGAGGAGGGAAGGGGCAGGGAGGGGAAGGGAGGGGAGGGGAGGGGAGGGGGAACAGGAATGATATGGTTACCATGGCAAAATGTGTAGGATCAAAAGTCATGGCACAAGTCAAGTGATATTGCCAGGATGAATTTGAACAAGTACCAGGACACATGCAAACAAAATCAGAGATAAAAGGGAAAAAAAATACATATTTAAATAGCCGACAGGATACAAAATAAAAAAAAAATTAATTGCTCACCAACAAAATGGCAGTTAAACAAACAAAGCAATACACAGTCATACAATCTAATCAGACTGGAGTATCTGATAATTGTATTGAATGGACGGAGAATGTGTATGGAGAGAGCAAATGATCCATAAGAAATACTTTTATTCTTTTCAATTACAATGTAAGAGAAATCCGGAGAATTTAGTGATTTAATGGCAATCATATTTTATCGTTGCTCTGAAGTCCTGAGCTGAAGGTGCTAAAGACTTAAAGTTATGGTCCATTTTTATCCTCATTTGATTCGCTTTTTATTATTATTATTATTATTATTATTACTAACTAAACAAAAGGCACTGGAACAAATCAAAGTTTAGTTGACTACTTGTGGAAACCAGCAAGTCTGAAAACAGCACACATGCTGTCTAAGATGGATAATACTATTAAGATTCTAAACTGGTGTGTGTCAGATCAACCAAACTCACATATATGAACATAAGACTGAAATATGTACACAAAACATGCACTGTGCTATTGTCCGTCATCATACACAGCATAGCTGTGGCTCTGCAGCAACATTAAAAAGCATCTCTCACACCCAGAGGTGATAAGGTCATCATCTCACTGCTCCACAGAAACATATAGTTGATTCATACCTTGGACGTGGTGGAGCTTTTCAGCCTAAACAAGAACTGAATTTGTCACATTTAATCTAATATCTTGCTTTTAATTGTACTTTTATCAATGTAACTTTAAAAGGGGGTTTATATTGATTTTGTATTGTTTCCGGCATGATTAGTTACTTGATTGTTGTGTTTTCCTTGACCTGTCACCCTGGACAGGATGTGCACTTCTGTAATCTATGGCAGGATGCTGGACACTGACAACATCCACTTGTGGATTCATTATACAATAGATCGGCACTGTGACACTCAAGCTGGTGTTTTCACCCCAGCTCCTTAATTACAGCTCTACTGAGGACTGTGAGGATGTATACACTGTGATTAATGTCGTCATACATGAAGAGTAGGGACACCAAACACTGTTATTGCTTTTATGTTGTATTTGTACATTTAGCAAGTAGGAACGATATAATGAAATTATGTTTTTTGGTTGCATTATGAGAAATGTAGAGTTGTAGTCAGAAGTTTTCATACACTCATCATGGGCATGAACGTTGTGGTAATTTTGGGCTGGTAGTTTCTCTTTGCTCACTCACTGGACTGCCCAACACAGAGCAACACCTTCAGGCTTGACTGAAATTTGCAGCTGCTTGTTGATGACTGCTAAAAGCATTTGGTTGAGGTTGAATCTGTTAAGGTATATTTAACCAAGAATTAGCGGGTTTGTCATGTATATATAACTGAGAGTGTATGTTTACCTGTGCGGATTAGAGAAAATCCCCAATAAATTCAAACTTGTGCAACAAATTCTCGTTTTTTAAAGCCATTAAAGATGTATGCTGTGGAGGTTGAAATTTGACCCTTTTTAATTCATTCCATTTTCCTCCGCTTCCCTGACCTTGGCACTACAACATTTTTATGACATTTAAGCATTGTTAAAAAGGGCATCAAATCAATCTGATATCCAAAAGCCAAAATCTCGATATTTTTACTGCATGTAAAGAACCCCCCCACCCCCACCCCACCCCCCAGCTCATTCTGAGGGGATCGTGTGGAAGGCACTGATTAATTTTTCATGTAACCATACCCATGTATTGACCCATATATTGCACTAAAGTGAGACTACCTCTTCTGCTTAAATTTTTTACATTTTCAAGTGAGGTAAGCAAAAGCACAAACAAAGTTCCCCACCGTTATAGAAATGCAGTCTGCTTTAGGCTGGAGACTAAAGTGGACAAAATTCAGCAAAAAAACCCCAAAAAACAAAACCAGAGAGGGACTCGGACCATCCTGAAAATGTATTTTACTGTAATTTATAACAGCAAAGAAACATGAAAATATTTTGCTTCTTTTTTTCTTTTATGTCAAAATTATGCTCCAAACGTATTAAATTTACGTCCTAATATCAGCATGTAGCGCTGGGGAATGTAATAATGAAGTTAGGAAACACACACACACACACACACACACACACACACACACACACACACACACACAGATGTATGCATGACTAAACATCTTCAGCAAACCTTTTGTGATTCTAATCTACCAGATTTTCAGTTCAGATAAACGGACCGAGTGAATCGTGTGTCTGTGCTTCTCATCACTGTTGGTAGCTCATCCCTAAACTATCTGAATAAAAACCCTGCATCAGTCTGCTGCTGTTCCACTGTTATGTAATCCTGAACAGCATTGACCTCACACATCGTCTAATCCTCCATGGTTAAACTACAATATTCTAATATTTCCAACATCAGTTTAGTGAACATTTGTTTCGTGCATTTAAAAGAAAATCTGTAAAACCTTCCTCTAAACCAGCTTGCACACTTCAGCCCTGAAGTGAGCTTCTGGAAGCTCTAAGGAGGGTGGTGCAGGTGGGGTCCTTGTGTGGTGAGCCAAAAAGAGGTCCCTTAATCTGTGAGTACAGACACTGACAGGAAGCTGATGAGGTTTTTTTCCACTCCCTGCTTTCCCAGCAGTCTGAGCTACCAGAGCTGGCACAGTTCATGTAAATCCAAATGCTTAAATGATTAAACACTTGCACTTAAGACTTGTTTGTTAAACTGGATGGAGAAAATCAGTGTTTGACTTCAGCAACTGAGAATAGTCGGTTCTCATTTTCAGGTCATCCAGTAGTTTGGTTTTGATTAAATAACGCATAGTCCATGTACTATGCTACAAATAGAAAGTCATCGTCCATGTAACACTTCCAGGTTTAGGTCTGTCTGCTTTTGAAATTTCATTCCCCTAAAGGACAACTTTTTCACATAAAACACAAGACGCATGAACTTGAATCCCTGCTAATCAATTCAACTGCACCTGTATGAACTACACAATTTATAATTGGTAACCCTAACACACCAATCCTATGGTTGGTCACATTTTGTACAAACATGTGCATAAAACAAGAAACAGATGACAGCAAAAGTTAAGGCAAAGAAGAAGAGAGAGCAGACAAAGGCGTGTCCACAGGTTTAGGTTAGAGCAGGCAGCACAAGCAAGCAACATGGAGTTAGTGCACAATGTGTACCGTCACACAAAGACACACTGATGCAAGCTGCTGATAAAGTGAAAGTGCAAACACCCATCGCTTTCAGCTAAAGCAGAGACAGGACCTTAAATCTCTAAATGCTGTAGAGAAGAAAATGGCATTCAAGTATCGAGGAATTAAAAACTGCATGCCAAGTGTGTATGTGCACATGTACTCTCCCTCGAGCACACAGTAAGTGCAGTATGTGGGTGTTTTGGCTCATCGATAATTCATGCCTGACAGCCTTCAAGCCTCTCACTAACCATTGTTTCTTTACATTCCCCATCATGTTTTTTCAGGGTTTATACCTCACCAGTTCATGTCAACACACATGTACAAAGGTTTTCATATCAAACCGTGATGTTTTATCTCTTATAATGTCAACTTTATCTTTTCCCTGAGATGTAGCATATTTGAAATTATACTCGTCTGCTGACTCTTGCTCAGGTTAAAAGAGTCTTAAACCCTTGCAGCTAATAATCAGTGCAGCAGAATTACCGCATACTGATCATCTAAGGTCTGAACTACAAAGCAAGTTCAACACACCCAGGATATATTTTTCTTATCTGTTTCTGGACACTCATCCTTTGTGAAGCAACTTTTATGTTAACCTGTTTCTAGGTCAAAACTGTGGAACTTTTCTTGTCATCCATTGGTCAAAATGTTGGGTTATTACCTCAAAGATTTGATGTCATAATTCAAAATATTGAGTTATTTTCTCAAGTTGTAAGCTAAGTTGAAATGTTGAGATTAATAACCCCATATTTTGAGTCAAGGATGCGATTTGTTTTATTTTTTCAGTGGTGAAAAAATACAAAACCCAGAAGTTGGTCAAACTTCTAGGTACTGTTATGCTTCTCTGTTTAATTGGTGATGGTAGCTTTGTCGACTCAGTTTAATTGTAATTAAAAAACTTTATTTTTGTGCTAAATTTGCTTCCTTGTTTCCAGATACTTTTATTGTTACTTCCCCGGATTCGCCCCAGACTTCCTGGGGAACGTAACAATCAGCAGTCAGGCTCAAAGTGGTTATCAACTCCACAAGTAAACCCGAGGTTTCCTCAATCTGTCTAGGAGCAGGTTCACATGAAAGAGGCGATGTTGGCAGCATCTGACCAATCACAAACATGACAGCAGAACAGCTGATTTTACAAAGGGAGACAAAGCTACAAAAGACTGGAAAAATGCTACAAATAGAAAATTTAACTGACTTATCAGTATCACAGCTCAATCATTAAGGTTCAATAGGATCTGACATCAGAAATGGCTTTAAAACTGCTTGCTAGATAAAAATGAGCATTAACGTTGCTCTTAAGGATCTATATTTCTCTAAAGCACAGCCTCCTCCTATCTGGACATCAGTCCACCTGTTTTTCCAGGACTGATGATGTCATTTTCCTGAGAATTGGTTAGTGATTCAGCGGTTGTTTCCTATGTGCAGGTTAGGTTTGCAGCTTTAGCTGCCATAGTGACTAACGAGCCACCTTTGTGACTGAAAACTCAGAGGTAAACCTGAAGTTACCTCACTAAAATCCTAATCCTGCTTCGTGGTTTAGGCCTTTAATGTGTTTGTCTCTGTAAGCTGTGTTCTGTGACTCTGTGGCCTCATCACAAGCCAAGCAAGAGTAAATCCGAATCAAGCAACACAACAGACAGTGGAACAGAAGAGAAGCGCTACACAGCACAGATGCCCTGAACAGACACAGCATGCATACGGTTTGCACTGCACCAGCAACTCCTTCCATCCTACAGTCCTCCACCTTTGTGTTTGTGTGCACAGACCACTTCTTGGACTCAAGGTTTGAGGGTTTATAAATACAAGGGACCTTCCACTGGTGTTGCTAATGTTTCCAGAGACTCACCAGTGGGGATAAAGGCTGGTTGCTGGAGCTGCATGTTAGCCAGGGCTTGCTGGTAGTGGAACATGCTGGGATTGAAGACGGTGGCAGCAGCTCCGTTGCTCTTCTCTAAGACGGGCCTCTTTGGTAGCGGCTGCACGGCCCCTGGAGGCAGACCCTGGCCATGAAGAGAAGCATATGAATGAAAGCAGTGGTTATCTTTCAGCACAGGCTCCTGCAGGTAGTGATGGGTGTACAGAAAACACTCTCCCTAGAACAAAAAAACAAAAGTAAATTAATCTGGTGTCATCTCAGGGTGAATACAAGCTTTACCGTCCTACATGGATGCTTTTTACCACCACAAGAGGGCAATGCAGTATCTAAGATTAGCAGAAGTGATGTAAGGACAGCCCAGAGGTCAAGCCAAGAGCAAAATGGGGTTTCTATCATTTCATCTTCTAATGGGGCCGGTGCTGAACCATCAAACTGCTGTGGAAGATAACCAGGATATATGGGTATAAAACCTTATACCCATATATAAGGCCATTAATGTGGGATGAGGCTGAAGCAGGAGCATGTTTGAATGGCCCCTCCTGATCTACAGAAGTAACACAGCAGCAATCCCCTTCTTTACTGAAGAAGCTAAAACCAAAACCAAATCACCTGGAAATGATCTTTCTAAGTCCTTTCACTTTTATGATTTGTATCTTCTTTCAGTAACTATAGATTACTCACATTGATGGCATTAGTCATTACAGGCAGCTTCAATCAAAGTAGTGAATGATATGATATGCATCGTATGGATAGCAGAAGCAGTTAATGTGCTAAAAAACAAATCGTTTAGACTACATTATCCTATCTGAAGCAGGACATTATGATCTTACATTGTATCATTGAACAATATAGAAGTACAGGAAAGGAAAATCTGCTGCTGTTAATACAGCCTGGACTTGACGTGACATGAATTGTCCTGTTTTTTACTGCAACTTGCAAACTAATTTCAGTGATAAGTGTTTTGTGTGTGGAGCACATATGCTGTCAGGAATCTTTGGCAGGGAAGCTTTAAAAGAAGCAGCAACTGTTGTATTCAAATAATCTTCAAGAACCTGATAAACTGAAAATTGTAGCTTCAGGAACACAAATCAAGAGAATAACATAGAATTAAAAACTATTTTGTGAACTGCTTTTAAACAGCAGATACAGTTAGGTCCATAATTTGTAGTTTTGCCTTCTATAAACAGCCACAGTGGATTTTAAATCAAAAAATCGAGATGTGATTGAAGATCAGACACCATCCATCCATTCTATACCGCTTATCCGGGTTCACGTCACAGGGTAGGAGTCTAAACAGACAAACCTGGACTTCCATCACTCCAGGCAACACTTCCAGCTCATCCAGGGGGACACTAAGTCTTTCCCAAGCCAGCCGAGATATGTAATCTCTCCAGCGGGTCCTCGATCTGCCCCAAGCCTCCTTCTGGTAGGACATTAAATCATTCAAAAGGAGGCATCCTAGTCAGATACCCAAACCCCCTCAACTGACTCCTTTCGAGGTGGAGGAGCAACACTTCTACTCTGAGATCATCTCGAATGACTCAGCTCTTTATCTCTAAAGGAGAGCTCAGTCACCCTTCAAAAGGAAACTCATTTCCAACACTTGAATCTCTGACCTCATTTGTCCGGTCCCTACCCAGAGCTCGTGACCACAGGTGATCACAGGTGAGGGTAGGAACATAGACTGACCAGTAAATCCACAGCTACGTTTTTATGCTCAGTTCTCTCTTGACCACAACAGATTGGTACCAATCCAGCCCAGTCATTGCCAGGTGAGGCCCGTTTCCTTGTGCCTTCATAAAAAAACTTCACTTTAAATTTAAATATGAGGCCCAAAGAGACGTAAAAAAACCCTGGAAAAATCGACAATCTGATCCATTTTTAAAAAGAAGGAATACAGTGGCCAGCTCAGCAACAGTAAATGATGACAGAATTATTTCCATGATTAAGAAAAACAGCTTCCCAACATTTAACCAAGTCATGAACTTGCTCGGAAAGATAGAAGTATCACTGTCAAGGTGTACAATCAAGAGAATGTAAAAACAGAATGTTTACAATAGGTGCAAACCACTGGTTACACTAAAGAACAATAAGGTCAAAAAAAGTCTGCAAAGTTCTAGGAGTTTTATTTTGTGGGGGGAATAGATAAAGCTGCCAGGAGCAGAGGTAGTGAATGTGGATGAGTTTAAATACCTGGGGTCAACCATCCCAAGCAACAAACACTGCACAAAAGATGTGAAGAAGAGAGCGCAGGCGGAGTGGAGTGGGTGGAGATGAGTGTCAGGGTGATTTGTGGCAGCAACAGTGAAAGGAAGGTTTACGAGATGGTAGTGAGACCGGATATGATGGTTGGTTTGGAGACAATGGCACTGACAAAAAGATAGGAGGCCAACATGGAGGTGGCAAAGCTGGAATTCCCAAAGAGTTAATGCCAATTTTTTGTAAAACCCCTAGAAATAAAAGCTGAAAGTCCAAACTTCAATTACATCTTGATTAAACCCAACAGTGTTATTAAACAGAGCAACAAAACAAAAACTGTATCCCTGTCCAACAAATTATGGATTTAGCTGTATGGTGGAGGTGGGCTCGCTTTACAGTTGGCCTACACGCATGTTTCTCTTCTGAAAAACATGAGAATATTTTCATGTTTATTTTTACAGTGTCGAGAACGACTCACCAAGCCTGAGGACGGGGTGTTTTGACTGGCTTGGTGCTGTGCAGCCTTGATTCTGGCCTGCAGGTGAGCTGGAGGGTGGAAGTACTTGCACTTGTCTCGGCTGCAGCGGCCTTTAATGTAGTCCATGCAGACAATGACCGAGTTCTCGTTGCAGTCCACCATGCCTGCCTCCAGGGGGTGAGCGTAGCGGCAGTCGTTCTCGCCTCGCGTGCAGTTCCCGCGCTGGAATTCTCTGCAAACCTGGCAGGGCAGCCGGGAGCACCGATCAACATTCACCTTTCATCGTTCTTCGGCCAAACATAGAAACACAACAACTGCACTCAGGCTGCATACCTCCAGCTTGTCTGTGCGCACATGTTTTTGTGCGGAGGTGCCATTTCCCATGGCTGCCAGACCGGTAGGACTCCCGGGGACGAGCAGGGGAGTGCTGGGCAGCAGCTCAGGCATCAAACCCATCGCTGGGCCCATGTGGCTCAGATATGGACTGAATGCCATGCTGGGACTCGTTGCCAGAGAGGGCGTCACTGGGAATGTTGTCTGAAAGAAAGAGAACAAGAAAAAGACAATTTATGGCAGAGCTTTCAATAGCGTTGGGAGGCTTGAAGTGCTTGACTGCCAGCACTGCTTTTTACAGGAATAAGAACAATGCAGCTGCCTAAATAACTTCTACAACCATGAAAAAAAGCTGAGCAGGCAGAATACATAAAAGACTTTCAATGTCACTTGAGATTCTGCAAATTTCTCCTTGTACAGTAAGAAACTTTGGCTTTCAAAGACTTTTTAAAAACAAAAATGATCTTTTTATTCCCTATTTTATGTTTGTAAGAGGATAAAAATAACCAGCATCAACAGAGTGAATTATTATTCTACTACTTGTTGTCTGTTTGGTGCACATCTTGCACACAGCACGGTGTTTTGATGAGTGCATTACTGTAGAGTCATAGTTTAGGATGGGCTGCTCACTATGGGCTGCAGTTGTGTTCCAGGCAGCATGAACTGCATCTGCTGAGCCAACATGGCTGCTGCGGCCTTCTGCTGGATCAGGTTGTTCCTCCCGTTGATTTCCAGCTGGGTTTTCAGGTGTGGAGGTGGGTGTAGGTATTTACAGTTCTCGCGTGTGCAACGCCCCTGACGAGGAGAGCGGAGACAGGAAGGATGAGCAAAGAAGCTTTAAGCAGACAACAAAAACTCACTGCCACCCAAAAATAATTAAATAAATAAAAATCACCTCTTATCAAAGCAACCGATTCAAGGTTAGCAGAGGACTCATCCATATAATCAAGTGCAATTTGTTACACTAAACATCAAGGATCTAGTGTGCTTTCAGAGGAGTCCTAATGACTATGGCTTATTAAATTTGGTGAATAAAGTACTAATGAAGCCCCAGAAGAGCTTCTGCTGCATCATTCATGAGAAATATGCAACCGCTTTGTAAAAGAGTTCTGACGATAGAAGAACATTCAAAGGTGTTTTTTTTTTAAATTTCTCAGGATATAATCATTTCATTTTGTCATGAAGTCATTTTTGAGGCAATGTGAAATGACAGGTGTTGCATTTGAGCCAGCTTTGGATTTTTCCACAGCAGAAAAATAAACCAAAGTGACAAGCGATAAAGCTGGAGGCTGACAACATATGCTTAACTCTCACCGTCCTCTATGATAGAGTCAGTATTTCCATCGGGAAGATATCAGCTCAAAAATAAAATAAAATAACCTATTTTTCAAAATGAGGGTAAAACATTGC
This sequence comes from Oreochromis niloticus, assembly GCF_001858045.2. Classification (NCBI taxonomy): domain Eukaryota; kingdom Metazoa; phylum Chordata; class Actinopteri; order Cichliformes; family Cichlidae; genus Oreochromis; species Oreochromis niloticus. The sequence continues at coordinate 20,455,601 of NC_031966.2, forward strand.
AGTGTATGAGTGCGTAAAGCAGTCTTTACTGGAAAAAATAAACTTACAAGTCAAATTTGTACATTTTAGCATAGCAGAGGGGAGGCGATATAAGTCCCTCAGGGGCTGCGCCAGGAAGGGTATCCGGTGTAAAAATCTGCCAAATCAAACATGTGGAGATACCCGCTGTGGCGAGCTCTTGTGACAAGGAAGCAGCCGAAAGTAGCTTTAATATAACAGATGAACTGAATACAGAATGGCAGCCAAAAAAAAGCTGCTCTGGAAAGAATCATGACTCATTGGCCTACAATTCATACATCCAAACTAGTTTTATAAAGTATAGTTGGGAACCAGTCCTTACTAATTATTAATTTCTGTTTGTGATTTTTCTTTTCTTTCTAATAATATATATTAAAAAATTTTTAAAAAGGAAAAACAAAGAAAAAAGATACATTTTAGACACAATAATCTACTGAACACAGAGACACATCCATCAGCTCGTGAGCTTATCTAATAAGCCTCGGTATTTGTAACTGATTTCTTATTTTTATTTGTAATTATAAAACTTCATTTATCACATCCAGACTTGCTTATACAACCACATCTAGCAACCATCGGTTGATCTGATTTTCTTGATTTCTAGCCTTGGTTAAAAAAACTGCTGCAACATCTGCTGGGTGCGTTTCTTGAACGTCACCTGGACGTTTATGTTGGGGTTTCTAGCAATGTAAAGTTTCTGTACCAGAATTGTTTTATATCATTCTTTTAGTAATAAGAAAAAAGGGAAGTGAACAAACCAATTTAATGTGAGAGAATTGAAAAAATTCTTTCAAGGTAACAATGTTTCCAGTGATGTTGTGAACCATGTTACTGCAAATCCACCAAGAAACGCCAGTCAAAAAGAACACTGTGTATAGATATAAACCAAGTACACCTGACCACAGCACCTGAAAAGGCACTAACCTACCAGGGACAGAACCTGCGACCCAGAGGTTTGATCTTGCTAAGCCTGTGCCATCACCAGAAACAGTGTAGGCCACAAAAGCAGAGATCGGACAGCACTTAAAGTAAAAGCAGACAGTTTTCTGGTGCAGAATCACCATCCAGTACTCTTTGCACTGGTTTTCACTGAAAACGCTGTAGAGTTACTTTAACAGACTGCTTTCTATAAGGAGTAAATAGGTTAAATAATGCATTGCTTTAAAACAAGCATTTACAATTGATAAGCTGATCCGAATTATCTAAAATCTGACAAGCTCAAAAAAGCACTTTGATTGATCTTCTTCACCTAAGTTGATTTTGCTATAAGTGAACCTAAAGCAAAAGCTTTATAATGGGTTCTATTTATTTAATTAAATGAGACAGTGCAGTTTAACGTAGTTCCACTACGGCACATAAAACCAATTTGCTGCACGATGAGTTTATAACTGTTGCTAATTTGTGACCCTTGTCCCTTGTTGGGCTTTTACATTCACGTTTTACAACATTCATAACATAAATCAACATATTTAAAACCACAATACACTATAAATACATAGTGTAAAATATAATATAGAAAAACAAAGAAATGTATATAATTTCCAAAAGTATGAATAATTGTAAAATTATAATACAGTTATTTAAAATGACTACAGCTCTGATTTACCATTAATCCACTTTTGACATTTATGTTAAACATTTAATATCTGTAAATGTGCTCCACAGATTATAATCTTTCGTGTTAATTGTCCAAACTTCACGTCTGTGATGTGGTATTTTACAGTTGCTGTTCACCACGTTCCTAATAATGTAATTGCTGTCTTGCCTTTGATGTCTCAATGATGTCCCCGAACTGGCTTTTTATCCATAATTTTCAAAGTTTAAATGGATATTTTCACAACTTTTCTTCTTTAATGTGCCATTTCTAATCAATATAAAAGAAAAATTGAGGAGCTTTATATTAAAACAAACACAGCTCTGCATTATCATGGAATGGAAATTAAAAGATTATTAAGTCAGCTAAACATTGCAGGACACCGAAATGCCAGCTCCAGTTTTTTTGTTTTTTTTATCTGATCATCTTATGAGACTACAACTCAGCTGGTTCTGGCTACGCTCTGTAATCAATGTCGTGGATTTACAGATGCAACTGAGAATTATCTCATTACTGCACAATACGTGGATATTTTGAATTTATCATCTCAGAAAACTGGGAAAAATTAAAGTCATAAATTACCCGCGAATCTTATCCTGCATCAGCAGCCGTGGCCAAAACCCGTTGTGATCAGAAGTCATTCTTCATGCTCCTTTTTACTTGTCATTTCTGGCTTTTTGACAAACTCTAAATCAGATTTGGCTCCATTTATCTAAAAGCAATCAATTTGGCCCAGAATGCCGTTAAAGCAGTGTCCTTGCTCCCTGGCAGACTGTGGGGAAGGTGAAGATGGTGCTGCAGGAACACTGCAGGTCAACGCACACTCAGAGGAGAAACTGCAGTCTTCATTAAACCCCTGGGCCGACAGCATCTGTCTGCCCCTGCAGATGAGTCGTTAACCCGCTAAACTACCTCCGCTAAGCCTCGGCAACATGCTCTGTCATCAAACCACACCCACAGAAAGTCCCTCGCGTTAGGTGATCAAGAACAACCGAGAGCACTAAAGCAGAGGACAATAAAAAAAAAAGTCTGAAGACAAGCTGACGTCATGGTGCAGAGGCTCTGATGGTGATGGATAACATGCTGAGATGAGGGGACATAAAAAGGGTGTTAGCAGCAGGATAACTCTATAAAAACAGGAGGAAACCGCAGTGTCTCTTCACCAGCATCACAGAGCACACAAAAAAAGCACAAGAGCACGCAGCCGCCTAAAAAAATGGTCATGATGGTACACAGGCGTATAAAAACACTCTCGCCTACACTGGAGCAAGCTTTGCGTCAGCGAGCTGTGTGTTTAGGGATGAGACTGTAATGAAGAGAGAGCCCCATGAGCCCAGCACGCCTGCTCCAACTCAGAGGGAAAGAAAAGTATCTATTAATGAATCTAATGGTGCATTGACGTTATGCATTGCACGCTCCAGACAGAAACACAAAGAAATAAAGAAAACTTTGATACAAAACCTTTATGAAAGCTGTGAAATCTGGGTTAGAGAAAGAGGCCAATGAATAGCGGTGCTGAGGAGAGTACTGGGTCAGGAATCTCCTTTTGGTAGCCATAGCAACGCACTACACAACACAGAGAAAGTCCCTGTTTGTACAGTAGTGTGCCGCTGATGCGCAGAGAGAAGAGAGAGCTAGGACGTCGATAAAAGAGATCACAGCGCAGCTCTACTCTGTGGCACACGTTTACAGAACTGCACTGTAAACAATATTAACATGAAACACAAATGATGCTTTCTTTCAGCTAAAGACGACCTGTTACACTCATTTCCACCACTTTTTTTTTCTTGGACGCCCCTAGAGTGGCTTTGCATGATTCCCAGTTCAGCATAACCTTTCTTCTGATTGGCTGCCCTTCATAAACACAAGGTTAGAACACCAGATAGGTGGAGCTGTCCCTAATGTGGCCCAACATGACGATATTAGGGATATCACTGCCATACAAATACATATGAAATGCCAAAATTGCGTTTGCTCTTATGTTTGATAACACTGCAATAATACTGCTCTGTGACTGCAAAATAACCAGGGTACATGGAGACTTTTCTGCATTAATATCAAACATAAATACTATGCAGTTTACTAATCGAACTATGACATTGTTATTAGATTACGTTGGCAAATCCAACTGTTTAGAACATCAGTGTAGCATATTCACAGTGGTATTTGGTAACATTGATGCGATGAGGGTCTTACATTTTTACTTTAGTTTTATGTAATTCGAAATTATAAGTAGATGTAAGAGAACAATAGAGGATCTTGCCACTACATTGTGCTAACTAGTTTTTGTTTAGGTACTCACTAACATCATGCAAATGAAAAAATAGAAATAGCTGGATACTACTGGTACTGGTGCTCTCTTTTTGATCGTTCAAGGGTTTCTTCATTCTTTGTTTTGTTTATTGCTAGGCTTTAATTTTCAGTCATTCCTTCGCATTGTAAGGAAACACTTCAGGCGATATTTTAATTCTAGTTTTGTAGTTTTGTAGTTTGCATTTTACTGTTCATTTTCTGTTTTACTTTGGAGATAATCTATTTCATGTGTTATACTTTTAGTTTTACTTCCCCTCCTGATCCATTGTCGTTGATTGTCTTCACCTGCATGTTCGCTCTTACTTGTGACGTGTTACCCTCTTGCATCCAGCTCTCTTGTTACCTCAAGTGTATAAATAGTCCAATCTTTTACTTTAGTCTTTGTCTTGCTGTCTGTTAATCTCCCTTTGCGGTCACCATTGTGTACTCCTGCATGAATTTTTGACTTTGCTATTTTGTTTATGAGATGTACTTCCCTTATTATCTCATGTGTATAAATAGTCCAGTCCTTGTTCTTGGTCTATGTCCCGGTGACTCTTAATTTTCCTGTGTGTTCACCACTGTTTTGGATTTTGGTATATCAGCTTAAACAAATGGCTTTTGGTCTGCCTCCTGTCCTCCTGCCTCAGTCCTCATCAGTCCTACACTCCGAATTCATAACAGTGAAGTGAAACTTGTGATTGACAAATTATTAACTGATTGCGATACCCTGGATAATCCTCCTTTGTGAAATTTAGAATGAGCAAAATTTACAAAATTGACTAAATATTTTATTCAGTGTGGCCTGAAATGAGTGACTGAGCCTATGAAATCCTCGGGAAATAAGGTCAAACTCGAGGGTTTGGGGCCATTTTCCCAGAACTGTTCAACCATATGTATCGCCACCTGGTGGCTGTTAAAAAGTTTAAGCCAGTTTAATGCCAGTTTCCAAATTTCCTTACTGGCTTTACTTTTCAGATCAGGAGGTAATGTCCATCTTTTATATTGGGTCTGACTGAACCGTGAACCTTGGCTCAGACAGATTAATTTTACATATATCAACCTCTTTGTTTGAAACGTTTAGCACCTACCATTGTAGCACTATGCACTGTAATTCAGGTAAACCATAATGGATCACCGTTAAATGTTATTATTTGACGTGAAAATGAAAAAATTAGACAATGAATGAACCAATTAATCAAGACTATGTTTTCAGTTCTAAAAATATTGGTATCCTCTAACTTATTAAAATTACATTTCAGTTATTCAAATATTATTCTGCCATCTTAAATAACCAAATATTTTGCTCTTGTTGTTGTTTTTTGGACAAAAAAATTGATTTTAAAGTAGAATTTGGCTTTTTAAACTTGTCTCGGAGATCTTGCATGCATGCATTTCACATTAGGTTAGTTGACCACAAAGTTTAGTTCATAAATCTATAATCATAATGTTGTTAGCTGCAGTCCTTCGATGATGTCATTCAAAGGTGACACTGTTATTGAATCATCTTTAAGTTGAAAAGTAGCATGGTGGGTAGATGCAATGCCCACATAAATCATTTGAGATGACAGCAGCACTCCAGTTAACAAGGTAAAAAGAAGAAGGCAGCAAGCCCCCCCCCCCCCGCAGCGGGTTCAGACCAACCAGACGGAGCTAATGGAGGAGCAACAGGGAATGACAGCGTTCGGCTTGGGCCTGCATGGAGATGCCAGATATGGGAGGGATGATGAGGAGGGAAGCCATTAGCGGATAAATCCATAAAATTAACAAAGGAGGGAGGGGTGGGCGGGGAGCAGGAGGAAGGAGCGATGCTGTAGAGCGGCTCTGCTGGGGACAGCGCGTGATGCTTCCTTGTTTTTTCTAGTCGGTCGACTGAAAGCAACAACTGTCAGCTGAGCACAATCCCGAACAACAACGAAGACAGAAACACTGTCAAAGAAAAGATGGTTTCACACTCTGTGCCGGCACTGTATGTCAAAACCATCTGATCTGACCCTCGTCACCAGCTTCAGTTCTCTCTCAGGCTATCAACGTGACCCTGGAGCTTCAAACAGCCCCTTCTTCCTGTCAGTGAGACCAGTACAGGGCCAGGCTGTTGCTCTGTGCTAAAAACAGCCATGCCACTCAGGAAGATCAAACTATCCAATGGGTATGCACTCCTGTGCTGTTGCTAGGCCCCCTCTCTCTTTCTCTCTCTCTCCTCCTCCAACTCCCCCCTTCTCTGGAGGACATAACACAGAAAAATGGCTGAATAATAAATTCTAACTCAATAAACGAGGAGACAGCAGCTGCACTCAGACAGAAAGCCCCTTGTCCGAGTCTCACTTTTTCACTGCGGGAAAGCTGGTGGACAAACATGCATACATCAACACGCATGCACGCGCACGAGCGGAGCAACAGTGTATTCTGGATTTTAGCATAATTGGCCATTGAGAGATGTAGCTCCTCTAAAATGCACCACATTTCAGACTGTTTTTACACAGCGTGCGAGCAGCGCTAGTGTTGTGATTCTGTGGTGGAGGAGCGAGGATGGGGGTGAGGAGAGCAGCTGCAGTGATGCTGGAGCAGCACGACCGACTAGCCCACATCAGAGGTGGTGGGGGAGCAGAGAGCATCAGCTGAGCCGCTTTACGAGAAATTATGCCTGGTCCGAGCGGAAACAATAAATATCTGGAAAACCAGATGTCATTCCCTGGTTTATGTAGCTACAAATAAATACAGAATCTGTATTTAGTTATTAAGACTCATGCCTGGTTATACCAGTTATACCATGGCCAAAGAAAATCTGGCTGAAAGGTTTACGACCCAGACAGCAACCAGACACATGTTTTTCACCTCTAAATCAATATGGTAACATTAAACTGTAAGTAAAAAAAGCCAATATTTTATACGTGGACAGTAAAACAGCTAATGAGCAGGCCTATTTGGGATGTGATATTTAAGGCAGCCAAATGATACATATTAATTCAAACTTTTTTTGTTTTTTGATATTAAAGGAAGAATTGCAACTATATTAAGGCATATTAATCCTGACGTCTGAGCCACAGAGGAAATCTCCAGTGCAACACTATATTTTTGAAGCTGATGACAATTTCTATTAATTTAAAACATTTCTGATGTTGATACTGAATGATATTTATAAATACACAGCTACATAAATGCACAGCTATGATAAAACGTGTAAATGCTATCCTTCACAAACTACCACATCTTTCACAAGCAAATCAATGTGAAGACACCACCTGACTGCACCACTGTCTGCTCATGCTACTCTGCTGCATGCGCAGCAAACACAAATAACACTATTTCTAAACTACTCCAAGCATATTTTCTCTATTATGTTCTTTGGGGGAAAAAATGATCATAAAGTTAAAGGTTATCATATAAACTGGTGCATGTAGGAAAAGATAAATATGGCGACTGTCATACATCTGTAATAGCGCAACATCGGCCAAGAAGCTGACAGACAGACAGATATACAGAATGTATCAGGTGGCCTGTAATCTATAACAGGTATGGAAATGATTGTCAGCAGTTCCTCTTTATCATATAGTAGACTATCTAAACTACAGGGTGTTTCACTATCACAGGTTTTCCCCAGTTTCCCAGGCCTTTTGGGGACTAACTAATGTTAAGTACACATAGATAAGAAACTGAGTCAGTGTTACTTCACTTAACAGAAGATATTTGGCATTTGCGACCTAAAAATGTATTTTAGTCTTGAGTAAATGAAACTTCCACTCAGAATAAATGGTTAAAAATATTCTGCATCACAGTCTCGGTGGTTTTCCTTTTTGGGGGAAAGGCCAAAATCTTTTTGGTGGGCCTGAATTTTCTTTTTTTATATATATATATCCAGGGAAAGCCCCTTATCGTGAAATTTAAATGACCTAAACGGGGTTTTTTCCTATCTCAAAATGGGCCTTTGGCCGCAACTTGTCACAAACAGTGAAAGGAAAGAGTCTTTGTTACCTTGCTTACAGCAAGTTTATGCACTATGCTGTTATTTCTGGCAATTCGATAAACAAAAATGTACTTTACGGTTAAGTAAATAAGTCCAAACTTAAATAGCTCAAAAGAATTTTATTACAGTCTTGGTGATTTTCCCCTTAGGGGGGAGGCCAGACGCTCTTTACAGGCAGCAAACCCCTGCTGACATGTGCGCTTATCTTAGCTAAATGGTGACAAAATAAAATATGTCATTTACAGCTGTTTTTCTCATGAATTAAAAAGGCAATTCTGGGACATGTAGACAACACACTTTTGCTTCATTATACAATGTTTAAAAAAACTACAGAAAAATGTTACTAAGACTTGAAATAACACTCATCCCTATACTTTCCAGCCCCAGAATCACACAGATATACACTATAAAGATACAATTAGAATATATTGTTATGTAAAGTTATGACCAACTGACATAGTTTGATAGGTTTAGGGGGTTGATCGCGCAAATCCTGACGTATTTCTACGTGATGTGTTTTTCCTGTTAAAGATAAGCAAACTCATTTGAAACACTGCACAAAATCCTGGTTTGTATGTACGTCAGGGTGTGTTCGTATGTCATTCAGCTATATAATATTCCACAGAGCTAAAAGGCGTTAACTAGCTTGTCATGAAGCACAATGAATGTGTGGAAACAAACAAGCTGTATTAGAGCAGCGTGTCTGTAGCACAGTTACCTTGAGCGAATCAAAGCAGGCGATGACTCGGCCGTTCTCCACATGGCAGCTCCGTGAGGGATGTGCAAACTTACACTCAGCGTCAGACCGCGAGCAGGTGCCTCTCTGAAACTCACGACACACTTCCAAGGTCAGCCATTTGGTGTCTCGTCCCATGGTCATGCTGACAGCCATCAGAGACGCTGGCAGACGCTGTGCAGCGGCGGGGGGCAAACTGACGGAAAACTGTCTGATGAGAGCAAGGGTGACTAATGGTGATTCAAGACAAAAAAAATCCCCCAGCACAACACAGAGGAAACAGAAGCAAAAATATTTTGGGTTTCTCCTCAGTGCAAATAGGCAGCGAGTCCTTTTGGTTGGTGTATTTTGGGGGATGTTTATTAGTTCTTCCTGGGAAAAGTGGCAGCTGAGGTCTCACTGCAGCGAGATATATAGAGGGGCTTGACTGTGAGCAGAGGCCAGCTCTGTCTCAAAAAAAGGAAGAAAAAAAGGAAACTAATCTGAGGGCATCACTCTGGCATGTCGCTTGGATAGGTCGCCGAGTGCGTGCATTCACCTGTATCAGCCCGCTGTAAATCACCATTACATTCACGTCAACATGGCCAGGCTGGGGCATTCACTGTAGTTCTACTTTAGTTATATTTGGGCAGCCTGACAAGGAAACTAAAGATTTCTTTAGAAACAAAAAACAAGAACAAAACAAAAATAAAACAAAAAAAAGACAGTCTTACACGGAGATGTCCTTGTATTGATGAGTCAAAGTGGCTGCTCAGCTCAGGGTATGTCGGGACTGCAGCTCAGCAACGTGGGATGGATGACTCTGTGGCTGTCAGGATAAAATACAGCCTCCATTCAAGGCCAGACACACACTGTCCCGCTGTAATCCAGCAGACTCGGCAGACGTACCCTCGCAGTAGGCACTTTGGAGTTCCACTTCCTCCTCTTACTTCAGTCTCTTTCTCATCCCTCCTTGTCCGTTTCCTATTCTTCTGCTGTCATCCTCCTCCTCCTCCTCACTGACCTCTCTGCTGCATGTCCTTGCTTGCTGCCTTGCTGTGGATTGCAAAAACAGAGGAGCGTTAACAAAACACCAGCCTGTTGAGGAGAGAACGTGACTGTAGAGCTACAACCTGGTGTGGAGTTTGTTTAAACGGAGGGCGACGAGGATCACGAGGCAGGGAGGGTGGACGCGAAACAGCCAAAGAGGAGAAGACGAGGGCAAACAAATAGGGTAGCAGGGAGGGAGGCAGCGGTGAACAGGAAAGGGCAAGCTACAGTATGTCTTGATTAAGTGATACAAGAGAGGGAGAGGGAGAGAGGGAGAGGATGGAGGGAGGGAGATTGCAGGCAGTGGAGACGTCACTTTAACTCCGGCGGGCTCCACGGAGCAGAAAGTAATTGACTAACTTGACATGATTCACGCAGAAACACACAGCGGATAGAGGTGTCCTTGAAGTGGCACAGGTTGGCACGCTGATCCACACAGATGAGTGCCAGACAGTTATTAATGCGAGGGGTAGAGACAGGAAAAGCAGAGCCAGGGCAGAGAGAGAAGGGGTAGTTCATCACAACTGCAGCTGCTGTGCTCAATGCAGAGCAGCAGCCAATCAGGCAGACTCTTACAGGCAGGCAGGGCACGTGACTAACCAATGACAGAGCAGTTTAAAGCTCAGCTCCTCCCTTCACACAGCCTGTCCTTGTTCCTCTCTGATTTTTTTCCCCCCTCCTCACTGGTACAAGCACAGTCATGGCAGTCATGGCTGAGCCACATGCTAATATCCACGCTGTACTAGAGCCCTGAGCTGAAACCAGACAGCTCAGTCTTCTCACAGATGTGGAGGAGTTATCCAAACTGTGCACTCTGCTGCAGCATGATGCAAGGATGATGCATGCAGCCTGTTGTGCTGCTCACTCTAAAGGAGCAGAGTGACGTGTCCGGACACTAAGTGAATACAGATACTGATCAGAGAGGTGACACATGTACACAGAAGAAACTAGCAGCTCCTCAAGGGAAGGGAAGGTCCAGACTGCATTTTGGGGGGGACTTTTAAAATTGTAAATTGAAGAGAAAGAGGGCTATGCTGTTTAAAACCTGAGCGCATGTCCAATGAATTAAGAACAGGAGAGATGCAGGAGAGAAGGAGTGCAAAATAAAAAAACAAAACACGAGGAGGACAGGGCGTTGGAGCAGATATTATCAGTCCCTGCGTCTGATGGCGGCAGACACAGACGGAGGAAGCGACGGGGGGGAGAATGTGAGGGAACGAGTGTGTGTGTGTGTATGTGAGCATGCAGATACACAGCCCAGAAGGAGAACACTGCAGCAGAGTGGGAGACGGAGGGATAAGGGGGAGGTGGGAACTGAATTGATACACCCACCTTCAAACACAAGAACAAAGACACATCCCAGCCAAAAAAAGAGGAATGAGAGATGAGCAGGTACAGCAATTGCTTTGCTTGCTTTAACCACTCTGCTTGTCTGTGCCTCTTCTCTCCTCTCAGCCTACCTATAGATCGATAGAAACTTTTCTCAGGGGCACAAGGCGAGCACTCCTCCTCCTCCTGCAGCTCTGCCTGTCCTTCATTCAGGTCCACATCAGTGTCAAACGCCTCTGCTTACGCACATCCTGACGATGCAGCTCAGCAATATGCAACACACTCATCAAAATGCTCCTCAGCAACGCTCCTCGCGCTTGCCACACCAGACACCAAATGGCGCACAGTTGCCGTTACAACCATTCTTGGAAAGCTGCATTGAAAAACTGGCTCGCCTCCAAAGTCAGCCTAGTTTACACTGCACTGGGCAACTTTGAATATACACAGGAAAAATCTTTCACTTTCTCATACAAGCTGCTGGGACTCTGCTTTCCTCAGTTTGCCTCTTGCCTCTCTGAGGCCTTTATGGATACACCTAGACAAAGGGAACAGTTAAAAACAGAGAATTAAAGCCATTGAATAATGTGTAAGTGGGTTAAATGTGACATGGCCACTTGGGGGTGGTGGTTTGTTTGTTTGTTTTTTTACAGCATGGTCATAAACAGACCAGTGAGCGCCTGAGTTAGCAGACCTGACATTTTGCAAGTGATGAAGTAACTTTTATTAATTAGTTACTTATAAGTGGGAGTTGCTCCTACATCACTGAGCATGTAAATGTAGCTAAATGGAAAAGAACAGATGACTTTTACTGCAAACTAGGATTAACAAATTATTCAGAAGTACTCTGAATGAATGATCAATCCTTTCCTTTCCTAGTGGATATGTGTGACGCTGCAAGATTCCCATATAATCCTAACAAGCTAGTACATACTTTAACACTGTAGGTTAGTGCACGGCTGTGCATGCTAACTTAGTAGGCACCACTGCCCAGTATCCTGGCAAAACATACGGCAGTGGACCATAGTAAGCAAACATGTACCTGCTCATTATTACTGTTGGAAATTTTAAAATGTCATCTTCATCAGAAACCACACATTTCTTTGCAGAAATTTCACGGCATTCATTCCAATAAGTGTTAAGCTACTTCTTTGTTACCGTTTGATGGGTATAACCGTGACATCTGTAATAAGCTCCAACCACTTCACGACCTTGAATTGGATAAGAAAGCTGGTTGAATGGATGGATATTAGAGAGAGTACAAAAGGTGGATCAAGTCTGAAAAGTGAAGCTAATGTAAGAAGTGCCCGAAACTTGCATTATTTTTAATGGTCCATAGGGGGCAACCTCTCTGGTTATGAAAAGACTTCTATGAGAAAAAAAGTGCTTGGCCACCTTGATCTATGTCCTCAGTAAACACTTTCCTATTGACTTTATTGAATAAAATATTGAATTTAAAATCCATCTCATCACATGCAAGGTCCCGTTTTACCTCAAAGACCTCAGAGTACCATATCACCTCAATAGAGCTTTTCATTCTCAGACTGCAGGCTTACTTGTTGTTCCTACAGTATTTAAAATTAGATTGGGAGGCAGAGCCTTCAGCTTTCAGATCCCTATTTTGTGGAACCAGCTCCCAGTTTGGATTTGGAAATAAATAAATAAGAGTGGTAGATGTTGTGTATATGCTAAAAATGGGTCATTTTATCCCACTGCAAGGTGGTTGCTAGGCAATGTGATGCCATCATAATGTATTAAGCACAATTTATCTTTTGTATAGACAAATGTTATTGTGAAATAAAAAGGATGGGGTGTTTCTATGAGGTGTTACAGGTGCGTAAATGCCAAATACGGGTCATTTTAGCCTGTTGCTAGGAGGTTGTTAGGCAACATGATGATTTCATAATATAGGATATAGCCAAGAACAGGAGCTGGCAATACATCTTCCCAAGAGGCCACGTGACAGAGCTGGGATTGTTGTGGAGGGCCACACCTATAATTTGAATTTAATTCCCCTCAATGTTAATTTTAGCTCTTTATAAGATTATTGATGCCGTCCTCCACAACAGTCCCAGTTTCATATGTGGGCCCCTTAGGAAAATCAATTGCCCACCCTTGGCTAAGAGCCTTCAGGGGCCTAAGATCTGTTTTCTACGTTTCGTTGCCCAACTCCTGATAGTGTAGAAAGACTTTGCAGACAAAGAAACAAACACACAGTCAGACAGACAGAGACTTTGTGTATTATAGTCAGATTATTAGAGTCGGAGAGGAGGATTATCCAGGACACACCATGATCACTGGAATGAGCATGCACTGTCAGTAGTTTCTTTGCCAGACCCGCACCTTTCCTCTTCATGTATAGTTCTAAAACACCATGAAAATACTTGAAATGGTGTAAAATGGTCAACTGGTCAGCCAGGACTCACCAACACACTACTGCAGCTGAAAAACTGTAATCTCTGTTAAAAATAGGCTAGTAAGATATTGACAACTGTGTCTTTAAAACATGTCATGAAAATGTACAAAAGACAAAAGTTTTTGTCATAAATATTCACAGGAATTAATCATCTGTATTAACCAAAGTATTGTTAGTTTATATTTTATGTTCCAATCAACAGTCTCAATGTGTTTTTAAACACAGTCTAGAATTGGCATCTACTGCTAAGCTGCTATGTTGCACAACCCAACCTACCACAACAGATCTGACAGGAGGAGACCACAAGACACACGAGTGGAACAAACAGCCAATGAGCACAGAATGAAGACGGAGACAGAGTGAAAGGATCGACTAAGAAAAAATGAAAGAGAAAGAATTTGGCTTCAAAGGTTCTTACACCTAAAAGCTGATCGGGAAACATGGGTGTGATACTGCATACTTTAGTTTTATTAATGTTAATTATCTGCTCAAACACCACAGATAACAAAGTGTTGTTCAGTCATTAAACATAATATATCCAGGAAAGGGTGTATTATGTGTATAATAAAATAATAATACCTTTATGAAGTGTATATATGCACTATCAGATTGACAAATAATCCCACTTGTAATGTTGGGATACAATGACTTGCTATTTAAAGACTAAAGCATGCGTATCATGCCTATAAAAAGTAGGTTATGGCCATGCTGACACACCAAGACCTGGAGGTACTCTACCTTAATTCTGGTTGACAGATAAACTGTTTTTAACAATCAAACTAACTTTCTAAAAATACACTTCCTGGATCCTCTGATTAATTAATGATTTCTAGATCCTAGATAGACTTTTTTGTCTCCACCTTTTCACTCATGTTATGACTTAAGGTCATTTGGAGGCAGGCAATTGTTTATATGTTAATTTATAATCAACATTTTCTTTTTCACCATTGGGGCAATGTTGGATTCACTTATTTTGCTGGTTAGCAAGCAAAGAAACCGCGTGGATGTGAACAAAGGAAACCAACTTCAACATTTTTAGACTTGTGAAAAGAGAAACTAAAGTCTTCTAAGCAGCTCTGCTGAGAGTCTGCAAAAGCAGCAGGCACGTTTAAGCTTCTGCAAGTCTGCTAAGGCCCATCAGAATAAGGAGCAAATAAGACTGGGTGAGTTTGTGGACACCACTGCAGCATAAGGTCACAAAGAGTCAAACAAAACGATGATTAAGGACTTTTCTTTTAGGTAACTCTTTAGGGGGGATTCTAATACTATATCAGCTGTAGTGGGAACCAGAACATTTTCAGCATTTTGCACTTTTGCTTAAAAAAATATTGATCAATGCCAAAAAAATAGCTGCTGATTAGTTTTCTGGCAACAAATTACTTTTATCTATGTTTTTAGGTGTGCATTTTAGATTTCTACATAAGATCAGAAGGTATGGGTAGAGGATGAGCCCACTGCATTGAGGACTACAGCCGTCAGTGTGTGGGGTCACCTGTGCAACCAGGGCTACAGAAACGAGCCACGATTACTCTTTAATTACAAAACTGCTGATCTGCATTCCTGCTTAGTTAAAGGCGAGCTGTACAAACGAGTGTACATTTTTTTACATAAATAATCTCAGCCGATGTGGCACAAACAAGTGATTACAGGGATGCAGCACGGTGAATAAATACAGACTGCCCTAGTTATAACAGTGATTAAACCACTGCCTGTCCTCCAGGTGTCTGCATCGAGCAGAGGGGCTCAAGGAGTCAGCAGGTGGGGGTCAACACGTAGGTGGCTCACGGATGGGGGAGGACTGATGACGCTGGCTGCTGTTGACACCAGCGCACTGCGTCCCTCATCAAACAGGGTGCACCGACAGCGTAACCTTCACCGGAGCTCTGACGTCTGCATTATGTCTGGCTCGTGGGCCGGCTGCCACCTCGACAGACACATTAGCAGGTAGCCTAATGCCAATAAAAATGTAAGGCGTGCATTTATCGAGAGACAGAAAAACAATCCAGTGTTTCTTTTGCATAATGGAGCATTTTACTGTTTTCCCCAGCGGTCCAATTTGAGTGGCTTAAAACTGACCTTTCTCTGCTGTTTTGTGTTTATTTTCAGTCGTTAAAAGCTGAGTGTTACTGGTTAATGCTGCGTGTTGACAGAAACAACAATAGAATAATAAAAGCAGGGTGGGTGAATTTCCTACATCTGATCATATATTAATGTTAGATTGAGCGAAAATGGCCTTTAACCAATCGGAGGAAGACCGTGTGGGATTTTTAAAACTGTACCCTGGAAAAAATGTTTTGGTTTCACACGAGAATCTCTGAGTTTCCTGTGGGAGTTGTTTTGTTTAATCTGGAGTTTCCTCATTCCCCCAAAGCCTGGTGATTTCTACTTCTAGAGGGCACAGGTAGTTATGAAACAAAATACCAAAGCTGTGAAAGCACACCACTTATCTGCAGGTTACAACCCAGCAAACAGACAACTTTTTTTTTTTTTTTATAGGAGTGCACACCAGGACAACCTCAATGAGCAGGTGATTGATTAAAAAAGTGAACAATCCATAAATCAGAATGAGAGCAAAAGCCAGCAGCCAGGAGAGAGAGAGACGGAGCAGAGTAATTAGGTTAAGTATCAGTAATCCCTTCAGCTCATTAAAGCGCCACAGCTCCCATTCAAGCAAACTTACAACAAACCTGTTTCATCACTCAGGACAACACCTATCATATTAGTCAGAAGCATGCAGCTCAGCTGGTCCATTTCACGCCTTTCACCAGTTTTGAATGAGTGAAAGACTCTTAGTTGACTTCCTCGTGTGGCTGCTTTCGATTGGAAGTTTCACATCTTTGCAGCGAGATAATAAAAGTTATCTATTTTACAGCCGAGACAGTAAAAATATTGTGCATCCCTGACTCTGCAATCGCCGCTACAGTGTCGGTGAATGGTTTTATTTGTGCCATAAAAGATGCAGGGCAGTTAATGTGTGTCTGTGTGAGAGGGGAAAATGAAAACAGGTTATGTAGGAAATGCAGCTGTGTGCGCACTTGTGTGTGTGTGTGTGTGTGTGTGTGTGTCAGTTTATCTGTATTTATATTAAGTAAAGAAAAACTAGCTAGACTGGTACAGAGTCCACAGCCTGGAGGGAGTGTGAACTTGTCCTGACAGGCTGCACTGTTAGATGAGTCTGATATGATGGCAATACATACACACACGCATACACACACACGCACACAAGCACTCTATACAGTTTAGGCAGGGAAGTAGTGACAACACAGCGTCGCATGGTGGCTTGAGTGTCTGACCTCATACAGGACAAACAAGGACAAGGCTGGCCGCATGACAGCATAGATAGAAACCTGCAGGGTTTAATAGCTTTACAGTCGATATTACTGTAGAAAGGCTGACTCGGGGAGTAATTTAGCACCGATTATTTTTAAAATATTTGGTGCAGTTCACTCTGGGGAGAAGACAAAAAAATAAATAAATAAAAATTTGACTTTAAATATCCAATAAGATTCTCCATACAAGCTAAAACGCTTTTCTCTGCATCACTTGTCTCCACACAGAGCATTGCACTCCTCTACCAGACGTGCCCTTAAGCGTGCAAATACCTATAAACGTTATTACTACAGTGCATAGATGTAAAACGCGGCGATTTACGCACGCCTTTAGCAATAACCGAGGCAGCTTTCAGTGTCCACGCAACAGGCTGCAGTCAAACAGGGCACATTAAATGGCTGCAGCACGGGTTAAATACGAAACTCAGTTATTACAAATGCGTCAGGCTGCGCCAGTCTCTGCGTGCTCTGCGCTCTCTTACCTGTCCAAGTGATCCGCCGGGCGCAGACGTCTCCTCCTAAAAACGTAACGTCGGCTGAAATGTTTGTTTGATCGTGGTTTTCTGTTTTTCCGCACAGACGGGGTGTAACGCACTCAGCATTGCCTTAAAGTGAGGAGAGAGAATTAGGGGAGGGAGAAGGAGAAAAAAGGAGGGGGGCGCTTGCTGGGTGAAATAATATAAATCTGAAGCGAGTAGAAAATTAAAAAAGCGTGTCGCCGCAGCGGAGTGAAAGGAAGAAGAAGAAGCGGGCTCTGTCTGCGGGGCAGCTCAAATGCAAGTGAACACAACACAGATAACAGATTTGTAAAAAAAAAAAAAAAAAATCTGAGGGAGGGCAATGTGGAGAGGGAGGAGTTGGACGAGCGTGCGTGTGTGTGTGTGTGTGTGTCGCTTACTTGATAACATCATTAAGGGAAATCAGAGTCACGACTGAAGGGAGGCAGGTATGAAGGTGGACCGCCATAACGTGTAGCAGGTAGATAAAGCCAGCTCTATACGTGCATGTAGGTGACATCATATACATTCAGGTTCAACGAAAGGCTTACCTGTCCCCAATATAATATAATATAACATAATTTTAGTGTCTAATGCTTGTGCTACAGTACTGTGCAAAAGTCTTGAGCCACTTTTAAAAAAATATTTTGCTAGAAGATGGAAAATACTGTGTTTACGGCCAAAAACAATTTTTTCCCAATTCTGAGGACTTTAGGTATATCTGGTGTGACCACCTTTATTCTTTAACACATCCTGAACTCTCTTAGGCAAGCTTTCTCCTAATTTATTTAAGTAGTCTCTAGGAATATTTCTCCAGGCTTCTTGAAGGCTTGTTCTTGGGGTGTTGGCTGTCTTATCTTCTGTTCTCTGTCAAAATGATCCTACACTGCTTTAATAATGCTGAGGTTCGGGCTCTGAGTGGAGCAATCCATAATTTACATTGTTCTTTTGTGTGTTTCTATCCTTTGATTTTCAGTCTAGTTCTTTTAGCCTTTGCTGGATTTCTTAAGGACATGACTGTCAAATACTGTTTATCTAAAAATTAAGTGGACAAACTAATATAATTATAAATATAGGTTTTGTTTTTAATATTTGGATAAAAAACCTTTACAGTCAATGTCTGCCTGAAGTCTAGAACCCATGGACATCACCAGATGCTGTTTTCTGCCAGGCCTTGACTGCAGTCACCTTCAGTTGTTTTTCTGCATTCAGTTTTGTATTGAATAACTGAAAAGCTGCTCTGTTGGGTTGAGATCAGGTGACTGGCTTGGCCTTTGAAGAATATCCCATTTGTTTGCCTCTTGGGTTGCCTTTGCTTTGGGTCATTATCCATTTGCACCGTGAAGCTCTGGCTGATCATTTTTGCAGCATTTGGCTGAGCCCTGAAGTACACTTCACAACTTAACAGCTGCTTCTATCGGCAGTTACATCATCAGTTATTATCACTGATAGGCTTTGACTAGCAGCCATACGTTCCCATACCATAATATCACCTCCACCATGTTTGACATGTGATGTGCCACGCTTCAGATCGCAACCTGTTTCTCCCCTTCTCCACACTTTTCTCTTCCTGTCATTCTGATACAACTTAGTCTTGGTTTCATTGCTTCAAATATATATATATGTATATATATATATATATATATATATATATATGTATAAATTTATTTATTTTTTCTGAAGTGTGAAGGCTCTTTTACATGTTTTTCTTCTTCTGGCAAAGTCTAATCTGACCTTCCTGGATTTGATTGTAACTGGCAGTTTTCACCTTGCTGTAAATAATCTGTATTTACATTCTTGATTGTAGACCTTCACAATGACATGCCTCCTCGAGAGTGTTCTTGACTTTTTAGATGTTAGAGTTGTAGAGTTTTTTCTTAACTATAGAAATAACTTTAGTTTTCTTTTGTGGTCTTTTCAGGCTTTTTGGTGTCGCTGATCTGGTCAGTGCATTCATTGTTTTTAACAATCCACCAGATTGTTTATTCAGTGACTCCTAAAGTTTATGCCATCTGTCTGATAGATTTATTTTGATGATGACCTATTTCAGTTACACTGAGATCTCTTTGGGCCTCATATTCAAAAAAATAAAGCTTTAAAGTATAAATTTAACACTTTGAATCGAGTTACATGCCTTGCCTGACCATGAAACTACTTATCAGAAGCCTCTGAAAATGGGGGGCTGTTTATAAAAACGACTGTGGTAATGTACAGAGGCTACCATAGTGATAGTGAAGTGATACCATGTTTTTAATACTTTTTAAAAAGTGTGTTAAAATGTTAATTCATTAAAAATACCTAAAATGATTTGTTGTTTAGCCTAATTATCTGCAAGTGTGCTAATTTTGAGTTAAAGTAGCATTCAAACAAGGTACACTGGAGTAATATACGCCTGTTTATCAGGATTTTAGATTCCTGTCAACAACCTTATACATTTCTAAAAAATAGTAGTATTAAATCAAAGAGTAGCCAATAACTCCAAATAATAATTTTCCATTTGCTGTGCTAAACATGTATTTAATATTTTATACATATCAAATTTTCCAAGGTGCTTTTGAAGATGATCTTAATACTACCCAACCAAATTCAAGAAAAAGCTATTACCTCCATGACTATCAGGAAGTTGCTGTTTCATTAAAGTTGCTTCAGCGCTCCCTGCTGGTTCTTCAAAGGTCTGCAAGTGCAACACAAAAGCGTGCACTCTTTTGTGTTGCATTCGCAGACAAAAGGATATCAGCGAGGAAAAAGGAGACATCTCCATTGGGGAAGAACAGAAGAGCAATTCAGCAGATGCAACAGCATTTTTTTTATATTAAAAACAAAAAGCAAAACAGACACATTCAGTAATTGTACAACTTTAGCAGCTAATGTTATACATTGAGGTATCGAAAAAAAACTCCATTCTCATTTTCTGTTACTAAAAACTTGAGATCACAGGTACATTTCGAAATGTACACACCGCAGACCAGACAATGATTTGGCAAACATATAGATTATTAATCACAAGAAACAGTGTTTGTTTTAATAAATAGAAAAACATATTAAAGTGTACCTTTGCAACAAAGATAAAACAACAATTTGTTGTTTTAGCTACATTATATTAGGAGTTCAGGTAGGTTCAAAATGTAGTGTTGAAGGTTAAGTACCATCACTGAGACGGATATAGCTTGCCTTTCTTTGAGTCCATGTGGGAAAGAAATATAATCAATATAAATAATGTGTCGTTTAAGACTGTTCAATAGGAAAGGACATCTGTGGAAGGCATATGCTAAAAATAACTTGGATATATGAAAACAGACAAGGCAGAAGTTGGCACACTTAGCATTTAGACACCCTACTGCTCGTACCCATCGCTACCACTGTTCCACATTGTCTATGTAGTCCTCTAAAGTGCTATTCTCATCCAGATCCCACCAGTCTGGGAGTGGCACTTCAGATGCCACGCTGTCTTCAGCAGGCTTTTCTCTCCGCCGCTCTTCGGTTACAACAGAGCGGCTGTTGGTGGGACGTGGCGTTTCTGTGGGCTTCAGCTGCCTCCCTTGGTTTGTTCTGAACCCACCACGGAGCCGCCTCCTCTCCTGTTGTCGCCTCTCCCTGGCCTGCCTGCGCTCCTGCTGCCTCGCCACCTGGAAACGCTGCAGGAAAAGGTCACGGGCGTACTCGTACAGCTCTACGTCCCATCGATTCAGCTGGCGGATTCTGCGCTGCGTCTCTGGAGGCACCTCCACGCTGGAGGCGCGTGTGCCGTTGAGCTGCGTGAAGGGCGCGATGAACTCCAAGTTGAAGGTGCGCTCGAACAGGTACTGGGTCTTACGCTGGTACTCGGTCAGTCCAAAGAAGGCCATACCCCGCAGGTTGCGTTTGGCGCTCTCCAGAAGCACGGCCCAGCGCTCCTCCTCGCTCATGGTGGAAACGTTGTAGCAGCCAACCAGGCTGAGGTCAGCCAGCATGCGGGTCTGCCGGTTGTTGGCCAGGTTGTGGGGACAGTCCATGAACTCCTGCAGGGAGCAGCCTGACCAGTCATCTCCTGAATAGCAGCTTGGCAGCTCTGACAGCGTTGGTGAACGTCCATCACACACGTGTAATGAGGCCTTCCACGTGGCGCCGCGCTGTACATGACGCCACTCACTCAAGTAGCGTGACACAGGGTCTCTTAAGATGGTGATATAATAATAGTTCCTGCTGGAGAGAAACAAACACAGTTAGATCAGTAATAAAGTTGTAACTAATAATGTTCTGACTTTTTATTTCAATTAGAGCTGAAGTATTTGATTTTACTTTCGTTCATATAGTTTTTCCTGGCTCACAGTGGGCTTGCATACAGTTTAATCAATGGGTCCGTGTTACCTTTACTCAAAGGAAGTCTGTGTATTTTCCTGCTGTTTTATGGCTATTATGATCTAAAGTTGAACACTGACAGTATCAGAGTTTTCCTTCAGTGAAAGGTCTAAACCCGTTTGGTTGGTGCCAAAAAACTTTATCAAAACAAAACAAAAAAACTGCTTCATAATGTTTGGAGAAGGTGAGAGGGGTGAGCAGTAAAGAAGATGCTGATAAATGCAAGAAACCATCTTTAAACCTAAAGCGACCATTTATGACCCCGTTATATTTTACACAGGATACTTTTGTGTTGGCTCTATGCTCTTCTATCATACCTGTGCTGTTCCCTTTATCAATGAGAGATATTTTAAAATGTTCTACTGTAATTTATTTGTGGTTTTTAAACTTTCTTTGAGTTTTGGCATCACAGTTTCACCAGATCTTTTTGCCATACTTGGCTGGTTTATAGGGGATGCGTTACCTCAAACTACACCTGCCTCTAACGCTGCTAAATGTTCATTCACACAGATCCGTACGAGGGATATATTGATAATACATATAAGATTTGAGTAGAAATGCTACAAACATTAGCCACTTTTCCCTAGAAAGCAGGAAGTTTGTCCATGGCGTGCCCGTCTGTTCTGTTTGTACTTCAGGATACCTCTGAATTTTAATCTAAATCTATTAGTCTTGTTTCGCTGCAAAACATTACAATACAGGGATAATCCCATTATCCCTGCCACACCAGTGAATCAGTTCCTTTAAACATCGCTTCTCAGTCACCTTGAAGTTTAAATGCATCATGCTCAGCAAGTTCTGTTTGACAACTTTAGAGCAAACATACTGACCCATCTTTCTTTTTTTTACATTTCCATGTACTGCAGCACCATTCACTTTGCATACCTGGAATGTAAAATCAATCATGGCTAAACTGAGAACATTACAAAAAATGGCTGTGGCATTACAAAGGTTTTCCTGCATACATTAAAATTTATTTATTTTTTTTAAGTTTTTTAAAATTTTACCACCAAATCATAGGAAAATCCAGCCCCTAACGAGGTCTTCCTCATCATTAATATGGTCATGAAAATTTGCATATTAATAATCAAGGAACTGACCTCTCAGCCCATTGTTTATTCAGTGGACTAGGTTCAGTTATTGTGCAAATGTACTGTTTATAAGGTTGGGGAAACCTGCAGTAAAGAGACTGAAGGAGCCACTTGGATATGTGACAAAACATTTCTCCCAATGGGACAGTGTAAAAAAATATCAGCTCTGTATTTACTTGGTATTATATCGATAAGAACCTTTGCACTGTGCCACAGCACCAGCCTTCACCATATGTGGAGAAATCACCCCCCAAAACCCATTTTGAGTCAGAAAACCTTGCATTAAGAGTTTTTTTCTCTTAGATATTGACCATTTAGAATTACTTGTATAGTAATGTCACTATTATAGTGAATAAACAACTAGACTGTGCAATTGGTGGAGAAAGTGGATTATAGTGAATGGATACGTTTTTTTCCTGCATATAATCACGAACTCTGTGATTTAAAAAGTGTTAAAAAAAAGTTTTTCCAACTATTTTTAAGTGGGGTTTAATTTACTCAAGCATAAAACAATCTTTTGTTTACAAAGCTGACAGGAAAATGCGCAATTATCTTAAATAAAGTAACAGACAAGCTTAATTACAAAGTGATTACCCCAGAGCCCCATTAAGACTGGGAGGAAACCTCTGGTGAAAGGCACCAGCCCCCACTGAGCCCCCCTTTTTTCACCAACCTGGGCAGACTCCTCGAAGCCTCTCGGGAGTCCATGCGTGATGGGACACAGCTAGTCAGCTCAGTCCAGTCTGCGTGGAGGCCGCAGCTCCATCCGGTGGAGAAACGGGAGAAGAGCCAGGTTTCTTTTTTACCTGGACGGAAACAGGTACACTTCTTCTGACCTGCGTGACACTCGCAGGGTCTTTCTAGCTGGATATTTCTCACCAGATGTCGCCCAAAGGTCGTCCCCCCTGTCTTCTGAATGTGCAGAAACACTATGACATCGTCCCCTTTGATATTGAAGTCTACGACGCGATTTAAGTCTTCTTTGGTGAAGTTAAAACGAGGGACAAACCGGGCCAGAGCGCCGTCTTCCGCAATGTACGGATCCTTCTGAAACCCGTCCTGGAGTTCGCTGTCCCCGCCCCGGGACCCAGTCACTTTGCCGCTGTTAAACCAAGATCCCAGCCGGTGTAGCGCCTGGCACTCAGACCTGCTCGGGCACACATACTGGACCATAATGACGCCAAAGAGCAGCACCATGAGCAGGACGATCAGAAGCCTGTGGTGGCTGCTGCTGCTGGATTTCTCATCCATCTTCCAGGGACGGACAGCAGACCATCACTCTGGCAGTCCGGACTCCGGTCTCAGATGGGGGTGGATCTCAGGGAGCAGCGTGTGTGTGTCCGACGGATGAAGCCAAAACAACAACAATGAGTCTGTTAGGCAGTCAGAGAGTCAGGAAATCAAAGCACGGCGAGCTCAGCGTTTCCCTGGAATATAAGCGACACCCAGCGCGGCTCTCCGTTAAAACCGCCGTGTGGTCCTTTCATGAGCTTCCATCGGCCCCATAAAGCCAACAGTTCCCTGAACACAGCCGCAAATCCACCGCGTCCGGCGCGGCCATCGATTCTTGACCTTTCTTCCCAGCAGCCACCGCGCTCAGTGTGGCAAGAACAATTACGTCACCCAGCAACGTCCCAATCAAGAGCCACGACAGGGTCTGCGCCTCTAAAAGCCACTAAATAACCTCCCACAATTCGATGCGTGAACGGGTTTCCCGACCATGGAAAGCGTTATGAGCACTGTTCCCTCTAAGCTGCGTTCGTGCGCAATCGCGCACTGCTGACACGGTCTCCGAGCACAGAAGATCTGCGCTACGCACAAAGAATTCCAACCTGAATTCAAATTAAAATACATTTCAATTTCAAACATTTCAACAATTCATTCTGTTGTTTTGCAGTGTGAGTCAGTGAGTGACCGGTGACTGGCGGCTCCAGCCAATGATGAGATTCACATTCGTATATACGCAGCTAATCAACATCGTTGACAGGCTATGACACCGGTGTTTTAGGTAGCAAACAGGGGCGGATCTAGAGAAATTTTCTTAGGGTGGCATGAGGGTGGCAGAGAAACCAAATGGGGTCGCAAAATTAAAGCCTTTTTTCCCCCAAACACATATGCAGGTGGTTACATATGGTTAAAATGATTCAAATGTAGTAAGTATACACGTTTTTCATATAAATATAGTCTATAACTTAATTATTGTCTGTAGCCCACATAATTACACACTTTAGTTACATAAAACATGTAAGTTTTGATGTTATGTACTGTATAGCCTGTATAATAAATAAATATGTAGCCCAATAAGTATAAAATCCAGAAAGCTACACAACATGGGGCGGTTCATTTACAAACACAAGTCTAACTTAAGTTTCACACTGTTTTTTGTTAGAAAACAATCACATTGTTACAGCTTAAATTACACAAAATGTCAGAAATCTGCACTGTCATGAACAAAAATTTAAACCTAATTTTTCATGATTTGTTGGATTAACCCACTCAGGTCTTAAATACAACCAGACATTTTTGACTCCTTTTGAGTTTACGTTTGTATTTCACCCTCAAATTGTTTCATTTTATTTTTTCCTCCTTGCCTGGTTTGGTATCATTCTTTTCAGCTCAAATGAATTTAGTTGTTTTTTCACTGACATACTGCATTAGTACTACTATTACTATTAATAGTACTATTACTGATCTGAAATCACACAAAGAACTTAAAATGCTAGTAGTATTTTTTACGGTAAAAAACCCCCCACAGACATGTTGAGTCAATTTTTATAACTTGAAATGAAAATATAAATTGTACATTTTGTAAACATATACAACTATTTATCTAAAAATGCAGCCAATACACCTGTGTGTTTTTTTTCCCATTTTGTACAACCATTTAAAAATATTACTAAAACCAAAATGAGAGAACAGGTGTTGCAATAAGATGCCCCACAAATTATGTGTCACAGTAAAAAAAAAAAAAGATGGTCCACCTAAAGACAGAGGAGAACAGCGCAGGGATAAACCTGCAGGCCTGACAACAGGAGGTGTATCACTCCGCTGGTTTTCTACTTAGTGACAGTGTTTACGTTGCAAATGTGCCTTTGTGTTCATTAGTGCCCTCACTGACACACAAAACAAAACGACTACACAACAGAACAACTACACAAGACAACACAACACACTAAGTATACACTCCACACTCCACGCTCGCTCTGTCTCGCTGCCGTTACTGTCACTCCCAAAACTTTCCCTCTTCCTAAACAACAAAATCCTAGGTGTTGACTTTTTAAAAATTCGACATGGTACATTTTCGATAGGAAAGAGGTGGCTTTTTTTCCTTTCTTTACTGTTTTCGCGCTGTCCTTAGAAAACGCTTAAAACACAGTGACAGTGTTGTTTATTAAAATAGGCCACTCTGCAGGACTTGTTGGACAGGTGAGCGGGAACAAACCGAACACACATGCCCGTGGTTCCCCGGCCCATGTAATTACCCGTCGCTCTTGTGCCCAGCAAGCGTGGCTTATATATATATATAATCATAACTCTGGATTTACTGGCCTGTAATTAAAATGTATATACTTTGAAGTGCGAACTTTCAATCTGGGCTGAAACAGAGACTCAGCGTGGCTGCAGCTTGTTGCTGTGTCAGCTTAACATAGTCATGTGATTTGGAGGTGCAGCGTGTCCGTGGACCACAGAGAGTTAATAACACTCACCTTGCTTCCATTTCCAGAGTGTAACATCCAACCACCTGTGTAAAATCCGAAATTCCCATGGTGTTGTTCAAAATGTGCTCTGGCACAATCATAAGCATGGCTTGCTACTGAAAACAAGAAAAAAGCCGGTCCTGCTATGGGCTGAACCATTTACTTTTTTCAGTAACTAGTAATCTGAATAATGACCATTTCAATCATTACAACGCCATTACTAACAAGAAAATGCGGTGTGGACTCGTCACTATGTTTCAACGCACAGACCGGGAGCTAGGGGGGAACAATCGCACTGCTGATTAGCTGAGGAAGAATAAAGTAGTCATGACCAAATTAAGATGACATAGCAAAAAGATGTTATGTCAACCGAAGACAACCCCGATTTCCATTTTTGCCTTAAAGTGTGGACTTCAAACTATATACCAGTTTTTAAATAGTGTTGATTGGCCATGTAAAACCAGAGTTATGAAAATACATATATACATATATATATATATATATATATATATATATATATATACACACATATATATATGCGATGTTTATTCCTGAATACTATCGTTGTTTATATTTACTGCAAGAAGAAACTGTAAAAACTGCGTTTTCTAAGGAAAGCGCTCGAAAGCACTCTCCGCTTGTGAGCAAAGCCAAAAACCAAAAAAAAAAAACTCCACCCTTTCCTATTGGTGGAAAAATGTACCATGTCGACAAATCAAAAAAATGATATGGCAACATGGCATTTGGTTGTTTAGGAAGAAGGGGACATTTTAGGAGTGACTGCTGCGGGAGATGTGAGAGATTTGTGACGTTAAGCTGTTTGGAGTCGAAAGTTAGTGTGTTGCGTTGTGTAATTAGTGTGTAGTGTAGTCGATAGTTTTGTTGTGTGTGTAAATAATTTGTGTGGCAGCTTATTTGATACAGAACACCAGATTTTTCTGTAAATAGTTTGAAATGTTTATTTAAAACCCCGCCTTGGATGCATTTTTAGATAAATAGATGCATATAACTTTATTGTTTGCAAAACTTAGTTACTTTTTTGAAGAAGTAAATAGTAACTATAATTAATTACTTTTTCAAAGTAACTTGCCCAACATTGGTCATTATATATTTTGCAGACAAAGAGTTACAGGACTCTATCCCAGACTACGGTCACTAGCTCATTGCACAGCAGGAGCTTCACACAGACTCAAACTCATAATACAAGTCAGAGCTTTATAAAAGAAAATGTTAAGTGTGTTTTCAAAATTGGAGTTCAAGTTATTTTTACTTCCAATAGTGTTAACATACTACACAGGTTATGAACAAGATTTTTTAAATTTTCATTGTAAGTGGGATAAAGCACTTAATTAAAAGTATTCTAATAGAAATGTAAATACTGTAATTTGATTGTTTTAATAAACCATGTAACTTATTTCAGCTTTATAACATGCCTGGTACAGAAAACAGATTGGTTTCTTATTTCACCTTTTTGGTTTGTTTGCTTTTTTTAAAAAAATAAGCGAACAAACTAAGAATTACAGCAGTAAAAATGACATTGTTATTTTTGGAAAGTGGAGCAGCCAGTTCTATTTGAGGTTTAACAGATTTTATTAGCTCTTTAACCTAATGCTCTCTCAAGAAAAACAACACAACTGATGAACTGGTCCACATCACATAAACGTTAATTAGAACTGTGCTGTTTTTCATTTCCACAACTTCTGGATATATTTAAAATTTCAAGGACATGACCATATTAAGGAAATCCTCTCTCACTGACATCATACAAAGGCAACTACAAAAAAACAGTGAAACGGAGTATTTGCACATTTAGAGCTTTAAACCTAATTTTGGGAAATGTTGTTGAAAGTTGCAGAAACCTTTATAGAGGGATAAGTTGTTTACGTATGTAATTAAAGAAAGCTTGTCTTCTTATTTAACTACAGTGGGTTTTCCAGGAGATGACCACAGAGTTTTTAGGGTAAGCTATTTAAAAACAGATCACATTTTTCTTACATTTGCACAAGTAGAGGTAAACAACTTTTGAAGCAGATGTGCCTGTGCAAGTCAGACTTTTTCTTTTTGCAATTTAAAAGAAACCATTCAGAATCTGATCATGGTCTTTACCGTATAAAAGTGCCTTAAGGTGACAGTTGCTGCAAATCCACTAAATCACTGCAAGTGATGCAAGTGATGAGTTAGCCCACTGACTGTTGTAGTCGGTGACACTACTATCACATTCATCTCATAGCCGAAATAGCTCAGCTGGGAGAGCGTCAGACTGAAGATCTGAAGGTCCCTGGTTCAATCCCGGGTTTCGGCAATTTTGAGATAAATTTAAGGTCTGATGCCAAACTCTGTCCTCCAAAATGACAATGCTTTCCCCGACAGACACTGCTCACGTTCGGATTGTTCTAAGTCTATTAAACTGTGTTGGTGTTTAATAGGTTTGTATCGGCTGTTTTCATCTTCGTTTAGCTCTCTGAGGACACGATAAATGTACCATAATTGGAAATCTATTAAATCACTTCAGTGACTATATTTAAAATATATCAAGAAAGACAAAACAACTCACAAAATAAGCCAGAAAACCACCACAAAAGTACTAAAACTAACAGTGAGTTCTTTCCATCTTTGCACTCTCCCCACCTTTACTGCACATCGGCCCATAAATAAAACTGCAACGTACTAATACACAAATATATTGCCTAATATAGCTAATATATTGATGTCTTTATTTTCCTGGCATTTTAAACAACGTTGGTATCAGGCTGCAGTTTGTCAGTCAGTGAATTCCTGTCTGACAAACTGCTAAACACTGGTTTCAGTGTCCATTGTGTTTGCTTCTATAGAACCACATGCTGCATGTGACTTGCTTCACCCTGTCATGTGACTTATTGACATTACCTCATGTAAGATGCCTGCTCATAATGACCCACGCCATTTTTGAAGGGACAACTACCACTAGGGGTTAAATACCTGGGACTCTACACCTTTTTGGTTTTACAACTGAAGAAGCTTCTTGGATGAGAGGTGAAATGTCTTCAAGAAACTTCAACAAGTCCAGTTGCTTTATTTATAACCTCCTTAGACTACCATCACCTCGATGACCAAGAACCCACACAGACACAGTCTGACCACAAACTATATCCTCCAAGATGCTCGGCCCCATAGAGGCGTTTAAACTGAACATCAGGAAGAAAGGTCATTGAAAATGGCATGTTCTTGATGCCAGACGTGCTGGTCTGACTGCTGTTTGATCACCAGCTAATAATATGAAGCATCAGTGGCACCACCTTTGGTTGCATGGTGTAGCCGAAATAGCTCAGTTGGGAGAGCGTCAGACTGAAGATCTGAAGGTCCCTGGTTCAATCCCGGGTTTCGGCAATATGTTTGCTTTATGTTTAGGTGTTATGAAGGTGATGATTGTCATCTAGATGTTAGATGAAATTCTGCAACCATCTGACACCAAACAATATCCTTCAAGATGACAATCCTTTCCCCCACACAGGCTGTTTAATTTCAAATGTTCAAGGTCATGCTTGTGCTGGTGGTTTTTAAAAGTTTTTTTGTGGGCTAATATGACTGAATTTTATAAGAGTGGAGAAACCTGCAATCAAGCGAGACTGAAGAAGTCACTTGGATGAGTGACGAAACATTTCTCCCACTGAAAACGCTATGTCCAGAGGAACAGAATCAACTTTTTGGGATGTCCTCGCCCGAATCAAGAAATTTGAGACACCGAATCAAAGATGTCAGCCCAATATTTTTTAACCTTGTCACAAAAAACAAAACTATGGCTTAACTTATCTTTAGCTAGGGAGCATTTCAAACAGATAGGAGAGACCTCAGGGTATAATTTATACAACTTTTCTCTTGAGAAGTGTAGATGATGTAGAGATTTGAATTAAGTTAAGCACTGTCTTGCATTATAAGAGCATTTATGGATTCTCCAAACCTTCTTCCCATTCAATATTAGTGATTGGAATACCTAATTCCTCTTCCTATTTAGACTTGATAAAGAACGAGTTCACAGGGCTCATTGACATTAGACTCTGATAGATGCAAGAAATACATTTCTCACTAAAAGGTGAAAGTTGGAGACATTTATCAAGAAAGGAATTGTTAAGACTCTCAAAGCTCTGTACGTATTTACTGGCATAGTCTCTTATCTGCTGGTATCTGAAAAAGTCTCTTCCTGGTACTTTGTATATCTCTTGTAACTGCTTGATAGCGCCAAAGACACCCTCCCAGTATAGATTACTGATTGTACAAAGTCCTACCTGTTTCCAAAGTCAAAATGTATTGTCTAAAATAGATGGTTTAAAAGATGGATTGCCTGCAATGGGCACGATAGAGGATAAAGACTTCAAATTAAAGTGTAGTTTAATCTGCTCAACAATACATATGGTGCTGTGTATCACCACATTGCCGCCATACATAGACTTTTCAGTGGGCAAGAAAGACACCAGTATAACTCCTATACAGTAAGGCTGACAAGCTTCCTGCTCCAGTTGCAGCCATGTAGGGGGATTAACATTGTCAGCTTGCCAGTATGCCATGAATTTTATATGTGAAGCCCAGTAATAGAACAATATATTTTTTTTATTATCTTTGTACAGCACTTTGGCCAACATTTTGTTGTTATTAAATGTGCTATATAAATAAAGTAAAGTAAAGTGTGTTTTATTGTCCCACACAAGCATGACTGATTGGCTTGGTTGTGCTATTTTTTGATTGCCATCTTATCACCAGCTAAAAGTGTCTCTGATTGGAGTGTGTGGCACTATGGGCACCGATTGTGGCCGAAATAGCTCAGTTGGGAGAGCGTCAGACTGAAGATCTGAAGGTCCCTGGTTCAATCCCGGGTTTCGGCAAATGCTTATGTTTACGTGAACTCTCAAATACTCCTCGGTAATGTGTGTTTCAGTATTCCCTTTAACCCACTTTATCAAGCTGGTACATGAGTATGAGCAAACAGCACATGAGTAGGCTCGTCTAGCACAGTATGAAATGACTAAGACCAGGCAACAAATGTACTTTGACCTACTTGTTGTGTGTTGGAAACACTGTGGACGGAAGTTTCCTTTCTCAGTAATGCAAAGGCCCCAACATCCAACATCAGTATGGAGGAGAGGAAGGCCCTCACATCGCTTAGTAATGACAACAACATTATCATTCTTCCGGCAGACGAAGTAGGTGCATGGTTTTGCTAAACCAGAAAGACTATTACAGGAAGAGGGTTATAGATTGTCTGAAGTAGTTAGAAAAAAAGTAATACTACACTAAGACCTACAATAAGTCTCCCCATTTAGCTATTTCGGCAGGGTTAGGACCACACTATTAGGCTTGTTTCACCTAATAGCACCTTAGTGGATTTGCAATAACCGTGACCTCAAGATACTTTAATAAGGTAAAGACCTACAATATCAGAGAGAAACCTGACAATCAGACAACGCTTTATGTGCAATCCCAGTATAAAGGATCTTTTAAGCAGAAATATCACCAAAGCCTTTTGCAGTGTCCTGACTTTCCAACAGCTGGAAGTTGGTTTGTTCTTTTCTATGAACTCAGCTGCCTAAGGATTTCTCCCACACCCATGTTGTGTTATATGGCAAGCAGTAATTTAGGGTCCACATAAACATAACCATTGCCGAAACCCGGGATCGAACCAGGGACCTTCAGATCTTCAGTCTGACGCTCTCCCAACTGAGCTATTTCGGCTTTATGCAGACATTAGCAGTGCAAGTGACAGTGAGATTTCCATCAGTAATGGGGGACATTTAAAAGCTTATGTGTACCTTAAACCAATGCATACCGTTTATTATTTAAGGTTTGACTCTCATCATCCACTGGAGTGCAAACTGTCATCAGGGCGCTGCAACATAGAGCGAACACCATCCCCACAGGCACAGCGCCAGGGAAGCAGAAGGCCCTGAGCAAATGTGGTTATCCCAGCAGGACATTTGTCACAGTTGGTAAGGCACCTAGAAAATGCTCCAAGGGATCCAGGACAGAAGAAAGACAACTGCAGCCTGAGCGAAAACCTTTAGTGATCCTTTATGTGTCAGGAGAATCGGTACAGGTGAGATGCATTTTCTCTAAACACTGCATCTCTGTGTGGCTTTCAAACCCCAAACACCATGTTGTGCCAAAAATTGGTCCACCTCAACGATCAGGTCCCTCAGCACAAACAGATTAATATAGTGTTAAGTGCCAGGAGGATTTTTTTTATTTATACATCAGAGAAAACAAACAACCTCTGGCTACACGTCTGGCACAACACAGAAGAGCTAACTCTTCAGGCCAGTGGCCACTCTTTCAATGATGAGGCTGTACACACTAACCCTAGCCCTAAACCTGGACAGGGAGGACTGCTGGTTTGAACGGGGAGCCAAGGAGTCCACTTAAGTGAAAAGGGAAAGACCATCTCTGAATTGAGAAGAGTGCTTAGACATCTTTCACCATCTTATAATGTTGTGATTGCAGCCATTCCCCAACTCTCTGTGAATGGTACTCATGGCAATTGAAACAATGGTCATTAATAAATGGTCTTTTATCAGTGGTTGTGGATCATGGTCATGGCAATTTGGATATTAATGATGCAGCCCATTGTTCGCCAATGGTGTAAGCTTCTGTCATTATGCAAATGTACAGTTTATAAGGGTGGGGAAACTTGCAGGGAGCTGAGACTGAAGAAGTCATTTGGATGAAACGCTACATGTGGAATGTGCAATCACAGTATAAAGGTAAACATTGTTTTTAAAGCAGAAATATCACCAAAGGCTTTTGCGGTGTGCTGACCTTCCAACCGCTAAATGCTAAGAAATGGTTTGTTCTTCTCCAATTAAATCAGCTGCCCAACGTTTTCTTCCATAACAGGAACGTTTGTGTTATGTGCCAAGCAGTAATTTGGGGTGTGCATAAATACCGCCATTTGCCGAAACCCGGGATTGAACCAGGGACCTTCAGATCTTCAGTCTGACGCACTCCCAACTGAGCTATTTTGGCTATGCCATTTTGATGATGGTAGTTCACTTGACTCGAATCAGAGATCTTGTTAGCCTGTGATAAGATGGCAATCAAAAAGCAGTCAGACCAGCAAGTCTGACATCAGGAATATGCCATGTTCAATCACCTTCCTTCCTGATGTTCAGTTTAAAGTTCCGTAGCCTCTCTGCGGCCAAGCATTGTCATCTTGGAGGGTATAGTTTTGTGTCAGACTGTGTCTGTGTAGTTGTCAGCGATCCAGGTGATGGTAGTCTATGGAGCTTGTAAAGAAAGCAACTGGACTTGTTGAAAATTTTTTGAAGACATTTCACCTCTCATCCAAGAAGCTTCTTCAGTTGTAAAACCAAGAGGTGGACATTTAACCCAAAGTGGTAGATGTCCCTTAAGAGAGTTGCTGACCCACTATTGATCATGTGCCTCACCACACAAACCAAGGTGTGAAAAGAAGGCGTGGGTCATTATGAGGTTTTGGGTGGCTTACAACTGTCTGCACCTACAATGCAGTTTTGAAATCCTATCCTAGGCACATGAACCCCCACTGGCATCATGCATGAGGTGATTTCAATGAGACACATGATAGGGTGAAGTAAGGTCTTACAATGGTTTCACCCAAAGCCTATGTTGATAATGATCTATGCCCATGTGATGAGGCACATGATCAATAGTGGACCACCTGCGACTAGGGATTAAATACTCAGGATTTACAGTTTCAATATGGGCTGATGTGCAGTAAAAGTTGGAAGAGTGGAAGAATTAAGTTTTTGTCCTCATTGTTTTTACGTGTACTTGTAGTCATTAAATTGACAACAACAAAATCTAATATCTGTTACCCCTGCCTTTTCTTTGTAGATTCTCTCAGTTGTTTCTTGGTTCTGGTTTAATCTTCTGCTCTTAGTTGGTGTGAAACTGAAGCCTCCTCGACATAACTTGAGCTAATTTTAGGAAAATATGCTTTGGTTTATCAGCGATCTGAGGCAGCGGGGCTTGTACAGAGGAGAGGAATGTCACCGGCCCCACCCCACATTCCTCTCTGCCAGACTGAAGCATCCAGTTTGAACCCCTGTGGGGGCATTTAAAAGACGTGTAAGATACAGTGAATCCCTCTCTAAACCCACAACACCGCTGCTGTCTTATCTCAGCAGCTTCTTTAAGTGCAGTAAATTGCATTCCTGTGGTGTTTGCAATGAAATCGGCATGACTTACTTCCAACACTGAAAAGCATTCCTCTCCCTTGAGCTAATTAGTCTTAGATAATCACTCAGCAGGAGCTACAGAAAGCAAAAATAAAAACTCTAAATTTACAAGTATAAAGTAAAGTTCAAAGACGATTTACAT
Organism: Oreochromis niloticus; assembly: GCF_001858045.2. NCBI lineage: Eukaryota > Metazoa > Chordata > Actinopteri > Cichliformes > Cichlidae > Oreochromis > Oreochromis niloticus. The sequence goes on from NC_031966.2 coordinate 20,490,254, forward strand.
CGTCACACATGTGCTGTTATTTAATGAGGACTTCTGCGCAGAGCCCAAAATATCCGCTGATGAGCTCATCGATCACGCGTTTGACAGATGAACCAGAAAGATCATTCCCTCTGCAGGATGATCGTTACAGCCTCTTATTCGCCATCTGATTTAAAGGGATCAAACGGATGACGTCGCCCTGTTTCGTCACTGAGCCACAAATTTGCAGATCGTTTATTAATTAGATGTCTCACTCCTGTTGATCAAATCGATTGTGGCTGTTGCTTTTTGAACCTTTGTGTTATAATAATTAGATCAAGGCTGCCTATTGACCTATAATCTGAGAAAATCACTAATCCAGTTTACCGCACTCTGTTATTACTGAGACACTTTAATGTCATTTGACATCTGTTGTGCCGTTTGAATACATAAAGAAAGCCAAGTTAAAATCTTTTTTATGATATAATAAAAAGATGTATTTAAACTGTGCTTGTTTTGCTTTTATTCTTTTATTTTCACTTGTTTCACTTAATTTAAGTCATGTACATTCTATTTATTTACCCCATTTGTAATAGGTTTTGTTTAATAATACTGGTATTAAAGAAATTCCCCACCTATAAGGATACATAATCTGTCTGTTATCCACAATAAACAATAAATCCCCCAGGAGTCAAGATTTTATTAGTGCTATTTTTGATTTAAAAATTGTTAACCAACCACATATATTTGCCTTTTTGTGCTTAAATTCCATTAAATGTTTGATTATTTTAAACTCTGATGAGGTGAAAGGCATGTTTCATGTTTGTGTTGTTCCAAATATATATAATATTAAATATATAGAGAGCAAGGAGCCTCTGATTTCTCCTTTCTTTTTAAACTATACATAATGTAAAAAACAAACAAAGACACAAACAAGAAAACTACAAATGCATTGTGCACAAGCATACACATAATGGGTGAATCATCTCTCTTAAGATATAGATATCAGGATCCCATTGGATGAGATTACCATGTTACACAAGGTGATCACATTGAATGAGATTACCATGTTACACAAGGTTAACTACAAATCAATTACTCCAGTGAATGGCAACTTAAAACAATGCATTTCCTGAATAAAATGCAGTGCGAATGCTGATACGTGAACATTTCTTTTAGCTGAAATCCTGTAATTGCTGAAATATTTAACTGAAATACACTGAATCATTCACCTATAAGCCAAAGTGCAGACAGACACTCACAGAGCAGTGAGTTACTGTGACACCTACGGACCGTCCACCTCACACCTCTAAGTCTGTTTGTCATGAAGTCTAAGTGCTGAGCGAAAACCTCTGTTTTGTTTTCTTTTGAGGGCTTTGGGAGTTTGATTTTGATTTTGAAAAGAAGCCAAACGTCTTTTGAAACTGGTAAGACTAGAAAACTCACAAGACTTGTAGTAATTTGGAGATTTCTTTTTTCATTATGTTCACATAACATCTTACAAAATCTGCAACGTAAATTACTTTTCTGTTTCAGGTGTGGGCAGTGAATGTCATTAATAAAATGAGGGACATAGGGTTTCAAGCCCAGATGCTCCTTAAACTTCCAGATGCCAAAGCTCCTAAATTTCAGTGAGTCATATCTGACATACAATTGTTGACAGTCCAGCTATAGTCTTTCAATATTTCTGTGATGCTTTAAAGATGTTTAAAAGATCATTTTTATAACTTTATTCTATAGAACACCCATTACATCAAATTCTTAAAGAGAAGCAGCAGGTAGAGCATAGCTTCAAACTGCTCACCGCACAGGATTTGGTGAAAGAGGCAGTTCACCACATCCTGCAGGGCTTCTGGGAGCTTCCTCCTCGCCTCTACTTAAACATAGCCTGAGCATACTGTCTGAGCATACTCTCCACCAGTGTCACAAAGGCCACTTTGTCTCCAAAAACTATCACAGCAATGGAAAGCCGGGCAGTCTTCTCTCGCTCCATCAGAGATCAGATCATGGCCCAGAGCATCTTGAGGGAGATCAGAGAGAAATATTCACCAGAAATTCTGCTCAAATTCCCTCATCTGTCACTCTTTCTTTTTTCTTCTTTCTTTTTCTTCTCTCTCTCTTCACCCCAACCCCACCCCTCACGGTTCTGTCTCACCAAACCGTAATGTTGCAAACTTTACACTAGTGCTGCTCACTACAATTGCCGATGTAGCAAAGAATCACATACCCAAGATCTTTAAAAACCCTTCTGAAACTGCACCAATGCCTGATGTTCTTCCCAATGATGAACTTCCTTCTGAAAGCCTGTCAATTCCAGCAAAACTTACTGACTTTCAGACTCCCATCTGTCTTTTCTCACTCTACGAAGTCAAAAACCAAAAAAAACCCCAAACCGTATCAATATTTCTGCATGAGTCTGCATCTATGTTTAAAAGCCTTGTTCGTTTTAAAGTTTGAATGGTGTCTGTAGGTGCACTTATGTGGAAGTAGAGTTGAAAGAGGAGTATGTTGAATGAGAATTTGAAGAGTCTCCCCATTGAAATTTCCCCTGAATAGAGCTGACAATAAAAAAAAGATAGAAGTTATAAATAACAAAAATAGAAGCACACATGTCTAAAAGAAGAGAACTCTAAGCTTGAATGGTTTTTCTAAGTTCAAGGAGATAACCCGCAAAAAATGAACTGAATAAAAATAGCATCTCAATACAGTGAATGCTTAATCAGCATTCACACTAATTATTCCAATTTCTCTGGATCAGAGTATGTCTGTGTGAGCCAAAAGCTCAGGTCTAAACAGTTTGTGACAATTTGTTCTACTTTTGGCTCTATATGATGATATGGATGTGTTAGAGGCAGACAGTCAATCATAGAAAAGTTGGTTTAAAGGGAGGGTGACCTTAAATCAAAGATAGGAGCTATGTCAAACAGTGACTCATGCAAAGCAGAGTCCAAGAATAGAAACGTGGAGGTGGAAATGATAATAATCTGTGCCTCTTTATTTTTGATCATTTTATTTTGTGTAATTTTTTAAATGCCCGTCATGTCTAGTAGGTCATGCGAGAATCCGAATCAGGAGTTAAATGCACCGTTTCGCCAAACATATTTGTTTTTCCAGGACGAGCTCTATAGACTTTCTATAGCTATTTAGGTATCTATTGATTTCTGTTATGTACAAGTGCGTGTGTAAAATGGCGAAGCGGAATTGACAGGCAGAAAGAGTGAAGAAAAAAGGGTTGTTCTTTTAAAGATAAGAAAGAACAGCAGCAGCTTTGGATTCAGTGTTTGTGCTGAAATGCAGGCATGATTACAGCGATGCGTTTTCTCTTGCTTGGCTCCTGGATTTTTGGGCGGAGTGAGCGCTCTGTGTCTCCCCCTCCTCTCTGGCAGTACGTGCGGGTTGTGTAACGGTGGGAGAGACGGCTCGGTCCCCGCCCTGCTCCTTTAAATACCCGTAACGGGGTCAGTACAGCAGACAGACACGGGGATGTGCTGATATCTGCTAACTTTCAGCGTGGGTACTCTAACCGTGTATCTGGTGTTCGTCCTGCGTCATGGAGCTGGACCGGCGGCTGCTGCTGGCGCACTGCACGGCTCACGCCCTCTCGGTAGCGGCGGGCTTGCTGGTGGTGGTCCCGATGGCTCTGAACGGTTCCGCTTTCAAAGGCCGCTGCGCCCTCTTTTCCAGTGGATACTGGAGGACGGATGAGCAGGTGGAACCGACGGGCACGACGGGAGTCGTGGATCACCTGGTGGTGCAGCAGTGGGGGCCGCCGGCAGCCTGCCAGTTCGCCACTTTTGTGGGCATTTTCACGGTGCTGTACGGGGCTGCGCAGGGCTGGAGGTGTCTCTTCTATCTGCACGGACGACATGACGAGTGAGTCTCCCTGCACCACACACCCACCCGTCCATGCGTCTCAAAACACAGAGAAGGGCGGGTACAAGCACTACTGACCTACATTTGGTTATGTTCTGCAGAAAGATGATGCAGCATAGTGCCACAGTGGCCCGGTGGTACTTGGAGATCCTGCATACGCATTAAAATAGATGAAGGCATACATAAACGGATGCATGCAGAAATGGACGCATTAATATGTTGCCTGTGCATTGGTGCCAGATGCCGAAGATTTCTATAAAAAGAGACCATTGTGCGTTAACTTGTTTATTCACCCAAACAAAAGCAAGTAAAGCAGCGAAGCAGTCATGTGGTGTGGATGATCAGTCAGTGTATCCATCAGCACAGAAGGCTGTCGGCCATGTTAAGGAGAGGAGAAAATGTTCTGAATATATCTGCATCCTTTATTCTAGTGATTGTATTTGACTCCCCCCAAAAAGCATGCTAAATGTTAGTGTAAAGAAACAGGAGAAGAAAGAAACACTTTGAGAGCTCTTAAGAATAACGAGTTTACTTAAACAACAACAACAACAGTATTTTAGGTCTTTATGAATCGGCTTGCCTACATGTGAAAAAAATTCTCAACGTTTCATTATAGAAATGCTGCTACTGCCTCTCCACACCGGGAGCATCACCTACATTAAGCCAAAGGAAAAAAATAAACACGGTCTCAGCTGCAGCTTTCACACTTTTCATCAGGTGGGGCAAAGTGGACCTTCTGCCGGCCGGTTCTGACCCCTGAGGTGCACGTTTGACACACCTCTGTGGGCCCCATATCTCAACCAGCTGCTGGGCCTTTCTAAGCCAAACCTGTGGGTCACATGACCTACAAAAACAAACTGCAGTCATCACAGTAGTCATAGCAGGGGTGTCAAACATAAAGCCCGTGGGTGGTATTTGGCCACGCAGAGACTCCAGTATGGCCCTCTGGACAGCTTTGCATAATGTGAAGTTTGGCATAAATCTTCGAGATTTAGCTTTGCTTTCATAGGTTTTATAGCTTTTCCCAATGATAAAGGCCTAGCCCCTGGGTTACTAGAACAGTGTGAATAAGTAATAAACAATTCAATTTTATTACATTTAATTTTACAGTGGATCCACAGTAAAGGAAATTTAGGAATTTTGTCCCGCTCATCCTTGCAGAATTATTGTAATTCAGCCACGTTGGAGGGTTTTTAAGCATGAACCGCCTTTTTAAGGTCATGCCACAGCATCTCAATCAGATTCAGGCCATTCCAAAGTCTTCATTTTCTTTTTCTTAAGCCATTCAGAGGTAGACTTGCTGATGTGTTTTGGATCATTATCCACGCTTCAGCTTGAGGTGACGAAGCAATGGCCGGACATTCTCCTTCAGGATGTTTCGGTAGACTGCAGAATTAATGGTTTCCTTTACCACAGCATGTCTTCCAGGTCCCGAGACAGCAAAACAGCTGCAAACCAATGACAATACCACCATATTTTACTGTTGGTGATGTTCCTTTTCTGAAATGCTGTGTTACTTTTACAGCAGATGTAATTTTAAGACTACTGAAAGAGAGTTAAGGCTGTCCTGGTTGACTTACAAGCTTGTTCAGATTGTATGGTTTTTGGCTTACTGTATTTCCACATATGTTGACTGATGTTTCAATAAATAGCTTTATCCATTTCCCAGTTTACTTGTACAATGTAAAGCGATGAGGGCTGGCTCAAGACTTTTGCGCAGTACTATATATACTGTAACAGCAGGCTGTGCTGTGTGGTTCGTCTGTATCTGTTGAGGAAATCTGTACAAATAAAAACATTACTGTGATAACTGAAGCAGCAGAAAGAGGGGACGTTCAAGGTAGCTGCAGTTGATATTATGAAATAATCATGCATTTGCTCCATCGTCAGCCTTGAGCCTCAGCTCTCTGTGTGTCTGATGGCCATCTCTCTCTCTGTTTCTGCACAGCACTCTGTTTTCGTCCTTCCTCACGGTCCTGCTGAGCGTGTGCGTGTTCTTCCTGTCTGGAGGAGCCAGTGTCATCTTGTCACTAGGACTCAGCTCCTGGTGCGATGTTGTGACAGAGAACGACACACAGCCATTCAGGTACATCTAACACAGACTCCCCTTTGGTATTGTGGATGGATGCCTGCTCAGTTTGACATCGAGAGGCCTGCACATTTCCAGACTTTTCTTTCGTTGCTCCGTCTGTGATTTTAAAAAGAAAACGATTCAGGGTTGATGTTAAAATGTGTGTTTTAAAGCGTGTGTGTAGCTGTCATCTTATTTGAGTGTATCTGGAGGTCCTTTTCTCAGCCATTCTCTGTTTGTTTTGAATTCAGCTGTGCAGAGTCCCAGTCTGTGCCACTTTACCTGGACGTGGACACTTCATCTTTCTTCACAGAGCTCAGTCTGGCGCAGGTAGGAATGCTCAAATACAAGCAAACACAAAATGTTGCGCACACCAGAACACAAAAGTGACACCAAATTCCTCCCAGGCCTCTGAAACAAGAGCTTCACAGTTCGGCTGTATGGTTTTTTTAAAGACTGAAGGAGGTAGAGCACGATGAAGAAAAAAGAAAAGAATTATTTAACAGTTCATATACTAGACGGATAACTTAAGTAACATTAAAATGATCACAACAAGCTAATTTAACATCTCAAATTATAGAACAGGGGTGTCAAACATAAGGGCCAGGGGGACTGAATCAGCAAAGATTCTAATCTGACCCCACTGGCCAAATTAACTGTATTTTCATAAGGTTAAAAAAACTTTCCAACTGATAAAGACCTCCCCTGTGGCCATTAATGTTATAACACAGTAATTGATTAATAGATGAACCTTTTAAAATAACAGCATGAGTTCCAATCAGTGTAGCAGCTGCAGTAGTATTTACAGATTCATCCCCGTTTTGTGCTTAAATACAGGATATTTTGTATCACATCACTGTAGTCACTCATTTCAGTTTTTTTTCCACCCTTCTGTCTGATTCAGTGTCAGCTGCAGTGATGTTGTGTGAGCGGTTTCTAATGGCAACAGATCTTTTGTCACAGATTTGATATTTTAGGAAAGCAGACACGTAAAACATGAAAGCAGGTTTACTCTGTCAGAAGAAACCACTTTTGTTCGGCAGCATGTTCGTCTGATGAACATGAAGCTTGTCTTTTTTGCAGATTTATCCAGGAATTAACAGCATGCATTTAGGAGTTTCTTTGACGTTGTCAATGCTTTGTGTTTTTGTTACAAAACATCATTGATCGACACGAGCTGGTGTCAGCCTCCGTTCTAGCAGCTTCTGCAGCTCCATTCAGTGTCCTGGGCAGGATTTATCTAATCTGTCTTTTGGAAACAATGAAACGAGTGTGCGAGGTTCACTCCCGCAACAAACCGACTCATATTGATGAAACACAGTGACGCTCTCGGCTACGGTCATTTTTCAATTTTTCCAGTTCTAATCTGTCCCGTCTAAAAACGGCATCCCTCTCATCCTGCTGTCGTCACAGTGAAATATCGACTCGTCCCTGAAATTAAGTCTCACAGGAAGTGGTGTTTGTTAAAGGCACAGACTATATGTTTTTACAAATTGATTTTTGGCTTCTACATTTCTGGAGCCACATTGTTGATTTTTAGATTTCTCCTGTGAATCTTTGTCCCGATGTTTTAAATGATCGAAACAAAAGGCTGGATCTTAACTCAGTTTTTCTACTTGTTTGTACATTTCTCTCAGCTCCAGTCCCATAGTTTCACCAATCTACCTCCAAGAATTTGCTGACAGTCCTTATACTGAGGTGATAACTGTTGTTTCACTGATGTATTGTTAAAAATGGCCTAAACTGAGAGTGGAAGATGGACATGTGAGTGTGTGCTATATACATTAGAGGGTTACCTAGGCAACTAGAGCCTGAAGTGTCCACTTGCTATAAAGGTCGAATGAATTGCTTCCCCTGTGCGTGCTGCTTTAGCTCAGGCATGTTGGTCATTCGGAGGCAGAAGTGACCATGTGTGGATCACACATAAATATAAAAGTCATCTGCTGGTTTTTGGGACCATGTTTTTGACGCTTCCGTGCTGGTGTTTTGGCCTTTGCCATGTTAAGGATAAAAAAGATGGATTCAGCAACTGAAACAGCTGCATTTATAACCTGTAAAGCTGCAAAGCACAGACACAGATATCTGCTAATTATTACTCAGTAACAGAATAATAAAACACAGGAATTTCACAAACTTCTTGGGTGCCTTCCGCATCGTTATCCTTCACTATGTGTCTGTTCAGTGTTTTTCGATGTGTGACTGTAAGCATGTCTCTTCATTCTCAGGCGTCGCTGTGGCTTGTGACGGCTCTGTGGCTGGCTCACTCCATCCTGGCTTTCCTGCGGCTCTACCACTCTCACAGCCAGCACATCAGCGGGCCCTGTCTGCACCGGGAGAAGGAGATGCTGCTGGGACACAGTCCATCAGACAGCGGCTCTCCCTCGCCGCCTCCTGTGACACCCATCCTCTTAGTCTAACCCAGAGTGTGCGAGGTACTGACAGAAGAAGCCTCCAGTATTCACATTTAAACCTCAGTCTGTTCATGTCTCGATCGATGATGTCAACTCCGCGGTACATGAGCCTGACCAATGAATCCATCAGGTGTAATATTAATCAACCAACAAAAGAACGCAGTACAGAAATGCCAAAGATACGATAGAAAGAGTTCAGGCTTAAATTAGATATGTCTGTAATGCATGTTACCTTTTTAAAAACATTGGCTGATCTGTGTTGTCCTTAAATATTAATTATCAAGTAATTTATCTTATTTAATGGCTTAATGTTATTTAACAGCTTAGTATCATCACTAATATCGGTGGAATCCTGCCTACTGCATTTTAAAGGTTTTCCCACAATCTTTAAAACCTCTTTTAACCACTTGGATTATTTTTTTTTATTATACGACAAACAAATTCACAGGAAAAAGAGGAAAGAAGAAATCCTATAATGAATTCAATAAGTACAAAATCTTTCCCATATTTGAAAAGGGTCCTCAGACCTTTTGAAACACCCACTGCAGTGTCAACACCGGCAGATAAGTCTAAATTAAATGCAGTATTAAAAATAATACAAGAGATTCATAAATTTTAACAGGAACTGCACACAATGTGTTTCTGTCTGGATTCACTTTAGTGCAGACATATAGAATACAAGTTATAGTTATTTTGAGGTATTTATACTCCATCTTGTTGCCTTGCAAGATAAAAAGAAATGCACAGATGGATGTAACTGACAGTAATGCATTTTAATTTTGGCTAAACAGGCTGTTTTGAGCTTGTGATTTTGCCTGGTTAAAAGGAGAGCCGCTTTTGAGACACTATAAACTCTGACTGTAAGCTCAACATAGGCTTCCTGACCTTAGTCTCACTTCGTAGTACAATCCTGAGGTGATGGGAGTGAGTCCGACTCTAAGAATCTCCTCAAACTGTGGCTGTAATGTGCGGGACTTGCTGCCCAGTCATGGCTTACAAACCCTAAAATAACATGGAAAATTCTTCTTTTTTTAGGAATTGAAAGTTTTGAAAACACGTGAACTTTATTGATTCACTGATTCATTTATGAGCATTAATATAATTTCAGTAAAAGGGATCTGCACGCTGACTGTCTTGTGATCAAAGGTTATGATTGGAGATGAAATGTGTTTTGCAATGATGTCAGGGACGTTTGTACTGAAGGATTTTATAGATTCAAAATATACCAGTTACTGAAGAACTGTATGTTGTGTCAAATCCAACATTAAAGACATTTATGGGCAAAAACATTTCCTTAATAAGTGATAAGATGGAAACATCCAGTCTGTAGGTCCACAGAGTTGGTCTGTAGTGGGACTAAACTTATCTGCCTTCAAACAAAAAGGGATTTCACAGCTGAAGCACATTCTAACAATAGCCAGTGTTGTTGCTTATTTTTGTCTTTTCGCCACATTTTCGTGAGTCACTGTTCATTCACATCATTGATGACACCACAAGCAGCCAGCCTGGTGTTTGTTCCGAGTACGTTTACGATGCATGTTTGTTTGCGTTTCTGCAGGAGCTCGACATTTTGCACAGTCGTGTCCTCATCAGGGAGAATTCGTTGTATTGTTCTGAGTGTAATATTCGAATGCTTTCATCGTGAAGCATGTGGCGAGAGTGTGACTGAGCCACCGTGTTCGTGAAACAGCCTCACTGTGTGAGCATGACCTGAATGTTCTGTTGTGTAATGGGAAAATCTCTGCTGGCCTCTCATCTTGTGACGATTTCTGTCATGATGCTGTTTGCGTGGAGGCGGCTGCTCTCGGTCCGTCAGTGAAGCAGTCGAATCCTCTCAGACGATCCACGTAGAGTTTAATTAGCAGGAAAACTCTGATTTGTGACTTTTTGAGACAGATTTATGTGGAGCCCAGTGGGGTTGATATGAAGTCGTCGTTACACTTCTGTCAACCCGAGCAGCTGTAATGACACGCAGACAGCAGAGGTGGAAATCTGAGGTAAAGAGGCGGCTTTGTGATGTATTAAATGTTTTTGTATGCTGACCGTTGTCCTGCTTTTTACCTCTGAAAACCGTTTGTGCTCATTCATACTCGCATTTTTGCATTGTTCTTGTTTACAAATAAAAATGCCTCATTACAAAAGAACCTTGCTCATTTTTGTTATTTACAAAAGCACCATCACCCTGATCACACGTCTTCTGTTTGCTTTAGTCACTTTGATATTATTGTGGTTGTAGTGTTCATTACAGTGTTGTGGTTGTAGTGTGTTGGGCTGCAGTGACCACAGCTTACATCCCATGCACAATAACAGAGAATGTAGTCTAGCAGTACAACAATCAGCCACTGCCAGACACTTGATTATGTACACCCATTCAACTGCTCTTTAACACAGATATCCAATCAGCTAATCATATGATCACGATTGCCTGCTGAAGTTTAAACTGAGCATCACAATGGGAAAGAACTTTGATTTAAGTGACTTTGAACATAGTGTGGTTGAATGATGTGACGATCACACAACCATCTCTATAAGTTACAGAGAATGTCTATGAAATATTCATGAAAGAATGTTTTTCTTGTTGTCTTTAGACATACCAATAAATGTGTGAAACAAATTACTCATATTGTCCTTGCATGTTTTCTATGAAAGTAGTTCCTGACCTGCAGATATCTGAGAAAATCATTCCCACCACAGTTGTATTTCTCATGGACAACAAGAAGAATGCCTAAGCCCTTTGGTGTACCTTTGACCTTTGACAGTTGACATATGTCAGTTTACTTTAGGGTGTCGATAGTAACACTATAAAATATATAGGGTAATACATTCACTTCTGAATATATTACCTTATATATATTTGTGTTACAGCTCAAGTTTATATAATGTAGTAACCACTATTAATAGAGTTAAAATTACACTGAACATCTGCTTGTGACAAATAGCCAGAGTTATATTTTTTTGTATTTTGCAATTAGACTTTATTTTTATTTAGTTTGTTCTTTTTTTTTTCTTTAATTCAGGTCAGTTTTATCTAGTTTTCAGAGAGGATTTTCTTGTTTCAGTTTATTTTTTACGGTTTCCAAATATTCAGTTCTAGCGTTGTTTTTATTAGTTTAAGTCTTAGTTTTAGTCTTTAGTTATTTTTGTATGGAGGGCATATGTTAGAGGCGATCAATACATCATGCACCAGTTTGTTTCTTTGCTTTTTTACCAAACTAACAAACTAATGATATTTCCTTTAGTTATCTCCAAAAGTTGTCTGTTCATCTGGACATATCTGGACGTAACTAATTGAAGCTAAATTGACTCGAAAACAACTATACAAATAAAAATAATACTTTTCAAAAAACCTAGTACGGTAGTTATGTTGATGTAGTAACATTTTCTTTCGCTAGGTGGCAGTAAACAAAACGTATCTGTCTTAAATGAGAAAGAGGAAGAAGTAACGAGCCAATCAAATTCCAAGGCACCATATTGAACAGTTGTTTTGACTCCAGCCTGTTCTTCTTTCACAGTTTTTACTTTGTATTTGGCTTTTTAAAAACTTAAATAATTCGCATTTACAATTAAAAGACAAATAAACGTAATACTCGTGCGGGAACAATGAAGCTGGCGGACATTAAAAAGTTAAAAGTGGCCGAGCTGCGGTCCAGACTTAAAGAGCTGGGGCTGGACAGCAGAGGGCTGAAGGCTGAGCTGGTGGAGCGGCTGTGGTCTGCAGCAGAGGGGGAGCAGAGCGGGGGAGACGGCGAAGAAGAATCGCTGAAGCTACATGACAGCTCACCTATACTTTTAGTACAGACAGAGCCAGCAGACGTCCGCCCTCCATCCTCAGAGATTGGTGCTACTGCGCGACATGAAGTAGACCGCGGCTACACAGACATGGCCACACAGACTGAGGCTGAGCCCAGTCCAGCTGCACCACAGCCCGGCTCGGAGGCTGCTGCTGCGGGTGTCACTGCCTGCCCTGCAGAGGGAGGAGAACAGGGGCATGCGGAGGGTCCAGTAGAGGAGGACATGGGCAGAGGAAGGTCGTTCTACGAGTTCAAAGAGGAGATACGATACAAGAGGTAGAGTATGGTGAAGAAACCCGCCCCACAGAGGGCATCGGGTTCAATGAAAATCCCTCACATCTGTCCACAGCATACTGTAATTACCGTGTGGAGCTCTCGTTGTGGAGTTTCATACGTGTAGGTTCTCTTGGTCTTGAGAACTTGACAAGGTTTGTAAAGATTTTTAAACTCTCACCCAAGAGACTTCTTTAGTACCACTACCACTGATGGAAAATCCCAGCCAAACGAAGCGTGGGCCAAGTCTAGAATCAGAATCACAGAGACTTTATTAATCCCACAGGGAACTTGAGTTCTCATAGCGGCACACATACAGCAAACGTCAAGCACTCATATAAAACGAAGAGTAGAAACAGAGATATTAATAGATAACTATTAAAATAAATATAGAGATACAGGTATAAATATAAACATAAATATGCATATAAACATAAAAGTACACAAATGTGTGTGCAATATATGTCATTGCGTACAAAAGTGCCAGAGTGCAGTGAGGTGTGATTAACCCTGTTCTGCATGTGTGGGCCTGACCCAAGTAGATGAATTAAAGAGTTTGAAAGCAGCAGGAAGGAAGGACGTGTGACGTTCCCTCAGACAGCAGCATGAAGGAATCTGTTGCTGTCCTCTGTTGCAGTGATGTCAGTGAGCTACTCAGGTCATGTTAAAATAAGTTTTCTTAGTTTAAGAGGGAAGAAGGATTTGAAAGCTCTTCCAATATTGTGGTCCTGGTTACTGCACCATTGGTTAGGAATATGTTTTAAATCCTGACTTTGAAGGATTTTTGATGTGTATACATGTGTGGAGGGGCAGTTTTTTCCCTTAAGGCCAGATTAGCATGTAATATCCTTTTATTCCCTTTTAGGATAACTGTATATGCGTACTTATACTTTAATATTTGCTATTTTATTATATTGTTATTTTATTCTGTGCAATTAAGAATGAGTGAACGCATGCTCGTCTGCTAAAACATAAGCTCTGATCCAGTTTCACTGTAGAATGCATAGCACAGTGGCATAAAAGGAATCTTTATCTTTGTGTAAGCAGACACCTCATTACCAAGTTTTACCCATAGATTTAGATTTAATAAAGTTCTTAAATCATTAAATGTGACATGCCTCTTGTTTTTCAACCAGAGCCAAATCACCACAGCCCCCTGCGGAGAGGAGTGAGGCAGAGGAACAAGATGAAGATAAAGTCAGATTAGATAAATGTGAGTCTTTGCTGAAAACACACCCACACAAATTTTAATCACAGCTTGAGTTTTCTTATGAGTTAATTTTGTCTGGACTAACCCCCGAGGGTGTATTTGATATGACTCCCTGAGTCTCCTTGTCGCTTACTCAGATGGCTCTCACCTGCACTTTGAGGTGAGTCCTGATGGATCCTCCGGCCAGCCGCGGTTCTGGGCTCAATTCCCCCTGCTGTGGTCAGGCTGCAGGCTCACCCATGGGGTGCAGCAGGGCAGGGTGGGCTTTGAGGTGAGGCTGGAGAGGAAACTGTTGACTGCACAGCCAGATGACCATGAAGTCAGGGAGCCATATGGACTGAGAGTTGGCTGGTCAGTGGCCGACTCCTCTCTGCTGCTGGGTAAGAATGAAGTTTTTTTATATTTATTGTCTGTAGATGTGTTGTACTTGTTAAAAAGCTTCTGATTCCTTCTGGGTTTCACGTCAGGTGAAGATGAACTCTCTTTTTGTTATGATGGACGTGGTAAAAAAGTGTCAGATAGAAAGGAAGAGAACTTTGGAGAGCCTTTTTCGGAGGGGGATATCATCGGCTGTTATGCTGTGAGTCATGTTTTCAGTCAGCTTTCCCAGCGCTCGAGTGACTTTTCCCCCATTTACACCATGTTTTTGTGTTTGTGTGTCATGTTCGCACCTGCACACACCCAGTCTTTCTCCTCAGACGGCGCTGTCGAGCTCTCTTTCCATAAAAACGGTCGTTTCGTAGGTGTGGCCTTTTCCACGGACACCTCGGTGCTACGGGGTCGTGCTCTGTTCCCTCATGTCCTCTGTAAGAGCTGTTCGTTCAAATTGCTCCTGGACCCTGCAGCTCAACCCTGGTACCCCGGCCCTCCAGGGTTCACACCGTTGGCCACTCTTCCTCCTGGGCAAAGGGTGTGCTCCACATCAGGTCCAACCTCCAGAGCACAGTGCGAGGTGAGAGTCAAATTTGGATTTGTATTCCCAATCTTTCTACTACTAAAGGCTCCTCCTAAAGATGAAATTGTAGTGTGAAGATGAATTGTAATGTTTTCTAAGAATTTCCTCTGAAAGTTTGAAGTAAACAGAGTTCAGATGATCCTGTACATGAAGCATCTTAGCCATAGAAAATGCTCCTACGGTGGAAAATTGTTGGGAGTAGAGCGGAGGATGTAAGCCGGGGAGAAAATGGCAGAACGACAACGTTTAGTGTTACAGGAGTGATCGCCTGAGTCATTAGGATCATCCTATGGGACCCATGAATGTTTGTGCAAAATTTAATTTTCTAACAGTTGACATATTTAAGTTTTGCTATGTCTGATCTTCCTCTCTGCTCCACCAGGTGGTGCTGATGGTGGGTCTTCCTGCCTCTGGGAAGAGCGTCTGGGCAAGGAATTACATGAAGCAGCATCCAGAGAAACAGCACAGACTGCTGGGAACGGAGGAGCTGCTCGCTTATATGATTGTCAGTCAGATCCCCAATCTTTACTCCTGTGATTCACGTTCACATTCAGAGATTATGGTTCACACCTGAGCAGCTGATGTAAAATGTTTGACCTGTGTGTGTGTGTGTGTGTGTGTGTGTGTGTGTGTGTGTGTGTATATATAGAGTGGTGGGCAGAGGGACAGCAGGCTCCAGCAGGCCTCTCACTGTCTTACTGAAATAATCAAGATAGCTGCCCAAACTCCTGGAAACTACATCCTCGACCAGGTAATGCTTCACGGTCGAAAGAAAAAAAAAAAAAAAAAAAAGACTTATGAGATGTCACCTTGTGAAACTCACCTAAGGATAGAAGTTGCTATCATGTGGTAGAAGAAAAGCCGTTATTGGAGAATCAGCATCTGCAAGCAAAGTGTCAGGAGACCAAAGTGAACTGATTCATTTAGGCTCATGTGATAGAGGTGTGGATGAGCAGCAGAAGATTTCCTGGTTTCAAATCGGGTCTCGGTAGTCTGGAGTTTGGGATTATTTATTGGTCCTATTAATAATTAAATATTTACTTTAAAGCAGTTATATGTGGAATAAAATCTAAACTGTAACCACCAGTTATGAGCAAAGAGCTTGCTGGTTTAGCTTCGACAAAAAATTTCACTATGCTGTAATCTTAGTAGTTATTTTACTTCATCTTTCTGTTTCCAGTGCAACATCCTCTTCTCTGCACTCCGTCACAAGCTGCGGCTGTTCACAGGCTTCAGGCGTCGGGTGGTGGTGGTGTTTCCCTCAGCCGACGAGTGGAAAAGACGACTGTTGCAGCACCAGATGAGAGACGGTGAACACATCCCAGAGACCGCCCTGCTCAAATTACAAGGTTTACCTACATTTGTAATATTATGTTACATTACAGGTCTATGATATTAGGGGGAAAAACAAAAAACACATGAATTTGTTTCATATGGTCCATTTGGTCTCTTCAGTAATCCCTGTAAATGTTCACTGAGGAATGGGTTCAGATTCTTCTTGGTTAAATCTGTGAGTCCTCCAGAAAGAAAGGTTTTTCATCTCATTACTCTGTTTACTGATATCATTGAAGGTCTCAGATGTGCTGGGAGCCACATAGAGTTTATAAAAGATCGTTACAGCTGGAGATTCTGGTGCTGCTGACAGTTAAAATAAACAGCAGTCATTCCTGTAATACTTTCCTCTCTCTGCCCAGTGAGCTGCAGTCTTCCAGAGCAGCAGGATGACCTCCTGGAGGAGTTGCAGTACATCGAGCTGCCGCAGGAAAAGGCGCTAAAGCTCCTGCAGGAGTATAAAGATGAGGCTCGCAGACTGCTACCCCCCGTCCCCAAACATGAGAAGACACGGCGACTTTACAGGAAAAGACCCCACCCTCACGGCCCTCCATCCTCTCACAGGAGCAGCATGCAGACATGGAGTCAGCCGCCAAGATACGTGAGTGCCAACCTGACTCATTTCTCTCTAAAACCACAGCTGCATTTGCTAGATGTTAAATTAATTTTGTGTCATTCACATTTCAGTGGAGCGTGCCTTATCAGGATCAGAGGTATTACTACAGCGCGTACCAGAGCTACTCATGAGCAAACCTGGAGCAAGAGGACTCGAATGATGCTGCTGCATTACCAGTGATTACACAACACCAACACTGCTGAAGTTTTATTATATGGAGCTGCACAATCCCTGCTCAAAGATAATCAGTGTCATATTTTATAATATCTTTTATGAAAAGACATGGACACCTTTTAGGTTTTTATTCAAAATATTTTAATAAATTTTTACTTGTTCTTGCTGTACAGTGTATAAATGAATTATACCGTACTGAATTATGAGTAAATTGTAAATAAAACCCCAAACTTTAATCAGTCTGTTTCTTTGTGCACATGTGGTGGTGTCAACTTGGCATCGCCTCGTCCGCTTCGGTCTGGAACTACGTCAGGTTTAACAGTCTGGTAAAGCAGCATGGCTCCTTTAGCTGACGGACACAGCTCCAACCACAGAGGGCTGCTTCTGTCCAGCTGCAAAACGTCCTACAGTGTGCAAAATACAACGGTGTGAGAAAGTGTTTGCCCCCTTCCTAATTTCCTGTTTTGTTTTGGAGATTTTTGTCACATTTAAATGCTCCAGATCATCAAACAAATTTAAATATTAGACAAAAAAGTAAGTAAACCTACATGGCTCTGTGTGAAAAAAGTGATTGCCCCATCTCTGTTCTAACATAAGTTAACTGTGGTATATCACAACTTTGAAAAGCTCAGTTCAATTTCTCTAGCCACACCCGGGTCTGATGTAATCACCTTAATGAGAAACATCTTCATTTAGAAACTGCATTTACTTTTGCTGTCTTTGTCTAACATTTAAATTTGTTTGATGATCTGAAACATTTAAGTGTGGCAAACATACAAAAAATAGGAAATCAGGAATGGGGCAAACACTTTTTCACACTACTGTATATAAAAAGGCAGAATTGCATTATATGCTTGTAATCTCTCCATAAAGTGATGATTGTACTTTGTTCCCTACTGCAGACGCAAGTACAAGAATCTCGTTTTGGTGTTGGTCTGCAGGTATTTATTTGTCTGTAACATCTCACCGTTCTGCTGACAAAGACGACCTCTGTGGACTCGCTGGCCTCTGCTCCTCCTTTCCAGTACAACTTTCTCACTTCATCAGAACTTAAGGAGCAACTGAAAGCACACAGATTAAAATTTATCTTTATAGAGCCATTCAAACCACATTTATTATTTCACGATGCTTGATTTAGGATTGTGTGCAGCTTTATGCTGCCCTTCTTAAGCTCAGCTGGGCAAATCTGGTTAGATAATTGAGACCTAATCTAATAGTAACTTTAACTTTGGACTTCATTTTGTATGACACATTTTTATAGGCTTGCCATTATGTGATGTCATCTTTTATGGTCTCTCAGCTGCCTTCATTATTACTTCTGTTCCTTTGCTTTTAGTCTTTCACTGGTGTGCATTTTTTATTGTTTGTATTTTCTGCTTTGTATCATCTTTTTTTTTCTTTTAACTCTCTATTAACTTTACTCATCTCAAGCCCTAACATCTAACTTTCATACTGGGCAGTAAAACTGTTTTTTCTTCTTAATACTGAACTTTGTTAACTCCAATAGAACTATTTGTAATAGGAGTCTGAGATTCCAGTTACAAATGGATTTCAAGAACGAAAAGAAAGGTCTAAAGAAGGTTTAGACTCCCTAAACATACATACAGTGGCTTGCAAAAGTATTCGGCCCCCTTGAACTTTTCCACATTTTGTCACATTACAGCCACAAACATGAATCAATTTTATTGGAATTCCACGTGAAAGACCAATACAAAGCTGTGTACACATGAGAAGTGGAACGAAAATCATACATGATTCCAAACATTTTTTACAAATAAATAACTGAAAAGTGGGGTGTGCGTAATTATTCAGCCCCCTTTGGTCTGAGTGCAGTCAGTTGCCCATAGACATTGCCTGATGAGTGCTAATGACTAAATAGAGTGCACCTGTGTGTAATCTAATGTCAGTACAAATACAGCTGCTCTGTGACGGCCTCAGAGGTCGTCTAAGAGAATATTGGGAGCAACAACACCATCAAGTCCAAAGAACACACCAGACAGGTCAGGGATAAAGTTATTGAGAAATTTAAAGCAGGCTTAGGCTACAAAAAGATTTCCCAAGCCTTGAACATCCCACGGAGCACTGTTCAAGCGATCATTCAGAAATGGAAGGAGTATGGCACAACTGTAAACCTACCAAGACAAGGCCGTCCACCTAAACTCACAGGCCGAACAAGGAGAGCGCTGATCAGAAATGCAGCCAAGAGGCCCATGGTGACTCTGGACGAGCTGCAGAGATCTACAGCTCAGGTGGGGGAATCTGTCCATAGGACAACTATTAGTCGTGCACTGCACAAAGTTGGCCTTTATGGAAGAGTGGCAAGAAGAAAGCCATTGTTAACAGAAAACCATAAGAAGTCCCATTTGCAGTTCACCACAAGCCATGTGGGGGACACAGCAAACATGTGGAAGAAGGTGCTCTGCTCAGATGAGACCAAAATGGAACTTTTTGGCCAAAATGCAAAACGCTATGTGTGGCGGAAAACTAACACTGCACATCACTCTGAACACACCATCCCCACTGTCAAATATGGTGGTGGCAGCATCATGCTCTGGGGGTGCTTCTCTTCAGCAGGGACAGGGAAGCTGGTCAGAGTTGATGGGAAGATGGATGGAGCCAAATACAGGGCAATCTTGGAAGAAAACCTCTTGGAGTCAGCAAAAGACTTGAGACTGGGGCGGAGGTTCACCTTCCAGCAGGACAATGACCCTAAACATAAAGCCAGGGCAACAATGGAATGGTTTAAAACAAAACATACCCATGTGTTAGAATGGCCCAGTCAAAGTCCAGATCTAAATCCAATCGAGAATCTGTGGCAAGATCTGAAAACTGCTGTTCACAAACGCTGTCCATCTAATCTGACTGAGCTGGAGCTGTTTTGCAAAGAAGAATGGGCAAGGATTTCAGTCTCTAGATGTGCGAAGCTGGTAGACACATACCCTAAAAGACTGGCAGCTGTAATTGCAGCAAAAGGTGGTTCTACAAAGTATTGACTCAGGGGGCTGAATAATTACGCACACCCCACTTTGCAGTTATTTATTTGTAAAAAATGTTTGGAATCATGTATGATTTTCGTTCCACTTCTCACATGTACACAGCTTTGTATTGGTCTTTCACGTGGAATTCCAATAAAATTGATTCATGTTTGTGGCTGTAATGTGACAAAATGTGGAAAAGTTCAAGGGGGCCGAATACTTTTGCAAGCCACTGTATAACACATCCTGTAGGCTTACAGCCTAAATGTATAATATTTGTTTAAACCTCATTGACTTTATTTGCAGCCAGTGCTCCTGAATGTGGTTTTAAATTCAGTCAGCTCAGGAAGTTTCAGGGGTTTTTTTCTACTCCTGGGTCTGTATGATGTCAAAGAGGGAGGGTAGCCCTAATATAGTCATCTCACTCTGGCTGTGAGCAGAAGCCTCACCCACTCATCTTCTGTTCATGAGAGGCAGCCAATCAGAAAAAAGTTGCAGGGGATTATTTTGAACTGTGAGTCATACAAAGCTACTTCAAGAGTCCACATAAAAAACACGTAGTCTTTGGTAGTGGTGATGTGGTCATAGTGATGATTCGGTCTTTATCAAAATTTTCGCCAAACTCTTTTTATTCTTTCATTTTCTGAGCAACTTTCACTGACAGACCTACTACAAGAAATCCGTCCTGCAGGTTTCACAATATGGATTAAAACTGAAGCGACGACTACCTGACGTAAAACTCGGCACTCGGTCTTCCAGCGCTGGTGTGATTCAGAGCGACACCCATCAGGACGGGCGGTCCCAGGGAGCTCAGAGGAATATTCACCTGGGGACAGAACAGTAAAATTAATATTAATATTAACATTTTAGCCCTTTCATTACTTAGATGAAACAGCTGGTGCAAAGTGTTATTAAAGAAAAGTGACTGTGTGAATACTGCTTTAGACATAAAATCCCTGTTTTACACTGTGATGTTTGTGGGTTGTGAGGTCCTATGTGTAGGATCTGACCTAACAATTTTCCACTTCATAAAAAAACTTGGTAAATTTTCTGATGTGTGGATCAAATATTAGGGCTGAGTCAAACTGTGGTGCCAAGTTTCTGGAAGCTGGTTTCACTTTGTGGGGCCTATGACATGCATGATTGAACAAGAATTCTGATTTTGAGGTATTTCACTGAAGGAAATCTGCTGACACCATTTAGACTCTTAAAAAGAGTTGCTAGCAGCTTCTGACGGTAAGTATACGTGCATAAAAGTGAAACAAGACATAATTCTGAATAAAAAGAATACAAACAGAAAAGGAATGACTTTTCACCTCATCTCTGATCTCGGCGCACACAGAGGAGAAAAGCTCTGAGACAATGGCCTCTGGCCTCCTCTCCATCATGGCTATGCTGATCTGCTCCTCACACACCCTCTGTCCTAGACGCTCACACACAGCCTGAGGACAACAGGGTTGACATGAGCAACACATCAAGAATTTTGGTGAGACTGAATCCTCTTTATTCATATCACCTTTGGCTCTGGGTGGCCTCCGGGGATATCCAGGAGCCCTCCCGCCTCTGCCACCTTTTGGCTCCTCCTGATCATGACCACCTGACCATTGCTGGTGCACAGTATGGCACCCACACCTAGAGGCTGAGCCAACAGCGTCAGAGGATCTCCGAACTCGGCCTCACCACGCTGTCGCAGCTTGGCCACCCCACATGACCAGTTTGTTCCCAGGTAGTCCTTGTAGCACGTGAGGCCTAGCCTCAGACTGAGGAGGGGTGCAGGGTGTGGAGGAGGTTTGTCTGCAATGCCATTAAACTCTCTGTAGTCATGATTGGAGGGACCCTCAGCATTTTCTGTCTGACTTGTACACCTGTTACGTATGTCACCCAAATCCCTCTGTCCTTGACTGTTTTGGTCCTCTGTGTGGTGGAAAATGGTGCCATGGCACAAAGGAGTGGAAGGTGGATTTTGTGGATCTGCTAAGCAGAAAGAATGCAGCCTGAATTTTGCCCCGTTGAAAAGCCACGGCTCCTTGGACACCCGCTTCGTCCACACCTCATCTATGTGACGCTCTAGAGCCAGATCTGTCTGCCTGTTAAACCTGAGAGAGGAGGAATTGATTTTACATGACGTGTGATGTAAAGTATTTAAAGGATGTACTGCACTGTATGTTTGCACCTTTCTGAAAGCTCCACTTGTACTTGAGACTCGAGCAGCCCATGCCAGTGTGCACAGTGCAGCAGCACAGACACCTCGGGGTCCATCATTTCCCACTGTGGCGCTTCACTGGAAGCATCAGTTACTTGATCCAGTTGTGTCCTTTGAGAAGACTTGGAGGTGGAATGGTTGGAGATGTTAAGATGGTTGCTGGAAGTGATAAGAATGGACAGGATTATAAATGAGTCTATCAGAGGGACAGTTCAGGTTGAGCACTTTGAAGACAAAGTCAGAGAGGCAAGGCTGAGATCATTTGGACATGTTGGACAGGATGCTGAAGTAAGGAAAAGAGGAGGACCATGGAGAAGACTAATGGAGCGAAGGAGGACATGCAGAGGGTTGGTGTGACAGAAGAGGGTGTTGGGGATAGGGTGAGATAATCCTCTGTGGTGACCCATAAAGGGAACAGCCAAAAGAAGAAGAAAATGTGAGCTGTTTCAGCTGAAGCTTTAAACCTTAAGGCCCATGAAGGCATCAAATCAAGTGAGGTGATCAACTCTGTGCAGGTTAATAAGTCCACTCCTGTTATACAAAGACACACATCAAGTGCACCCACATATAAGAGACTAGAGCAGGCAAATAAATATCTGACCATTGATAAGGTTAATGGAAGCACAACATCAAATTATTTAAAAAAAAGATTTTAGAAATAGACACAAAATAATTGAACAAAATAACTGATTAAACTAATTAAACTAAGCAGCCCTAATGTTTGCATTAAATGCAAGTCCAGGTGAGATGTGAGTATACTACAGAGTCATGCTCTAACTCAGGGGTATATAATGACAATTTCAACAGTGCCCGTGGGATCATGACAGCATTGGGTGCAGTGGCATAACCAAAAACGGAAGGACAACTTCTTTAAGGCGTCAACAATTTGTGCAGTTTAATGCAGATTTGTCTTATCTAATTGTCAGTGAGGTTGAAAAGGGGAACAGACACATTTAAAAACGTGGCATTCAAAAACAAGACCGCTCGGCGTCATTTTACTCACATAAAAGCTCCTGATTTGTTACTGCTAATGAAGTTATTCTTTATTTACTTTAACTGCTACCAGTAACTTCCAATTTTTTCCACCATTTCACTGCAAACAGTCAAAAACTTTCAATGAACCGGCGAGCTGGAAAGGAATTAAATAGTGCGACTTCCTGATAAAATAAACGTCTAACATAACAACTCCTGTGTTCTCGTTTATTCTAAGATAATATTGTCTGGATGATAGTCTATGAAACCAAATAAGCACAAACGTTTTAAATGGCTTGTTTACCTGTCGTTTCCGAGGTAGGCGAAGAAGAAGCCAAACCAGCGAACGGGAGAAAGGTGGCTTCTTCCTCTTTTCCCACTAACGGCAAAAATGTGCTTCTTATCACCACCTAGCGGCAAAGAGTGTAAATAATAATAATGTTATATTGTCAGTAAGACATTACTGACAGATGTGGAAAAAATATAAATTTTGTGCATATTTCTACAATGTAAATTATATTTATGAATTATAGTTATAAGACAAACTTATTTATTTCTAATATTAATTATAATCCAATTCAATCCAACTTTTTTTTATAAAGCACTTTAAAATTGCCAGCACATGACCAAAGTGCTGTACAGTAAATAAATAAATAATAATATAGTACTGTCCAAAAGTCCTGAGCAACCTCTCAATATTTTTCAAACATTGACATTCAAGGAAATGAGTGGCGGCTCAAAACGTTTGCACAGTGCTGTATATATTTAATTTAGTTTTCTTTTCTTTTTAAGTTGACTTTAATTCCTCTCTGGAGTGACTTTTTATTGTTTGAAAATGCATAGTTTTAATTGTATCTATTTTATTTTATTTTAATTTATTTTATACCATTCTGATATGAATGGCATTACAACATGAACATGATTTTAATGATTTTTAATTTTAATGCGTGTAGATTAAAGGAAATTATTTTACCTGGATATGATTGTCTCTGATGAACCTAAGGTACAAAACATGCCGGTGACGACGATAAGGTTTTTCTAGCTCCTCGAGAATTAAAAATTTACAAAAAAAACAGAGCAACATTTCTGGGTCCATTTTAAAGTTTTTGCGCTTTGGCGCTAGCAACCGGAAGAACTGGACACCGCTGTCACCAACACTAAAACAATGGCGACAGAGACAGCTCCTGAACTTACACAGACCTCTAAAAAAGATGACTCCGACATGGAAGTGCCAGTAAACGTGAACAACACAGTAAAAAATCCCCCTGGTTTTGGACATTGAGGACCTTGACGGCTGGGTTGTAGTGTCTGACAACACATAACATCTTGAGGTCTCAGCATGGACTTGGAGTACATTCCCTAGCCAAGGCTAAATACTGAGAGGGTCAAAAATGAAAGGTAAAGAACATCTGACTGTGCCTAAGGATAGCAGAAGTGATAGACTGAGGTTGTGCCAAATATGTTAAAGTTAGGGCGATGTGTTAGAGCAGAGGTTCCCAAAGTGTGGGGCCCGCCCCCTAGGGGGGCGCAGAGCCATTGCAGGGGGGGCGCGGTATGAAAAAAAAAAAAAAAAAGAGCGCTTGGACACTGTGGACAGGTTTTTGACGGGGTGCCCACACAAACGCAAAGCAGGAGATGAAGCATCGCCAAATATGTTTCCAAACCAACTTCCTTCCAAGCCAAAGACAGGAAAATATGGTGAAGCATATCTTCCCTTTGGCTTCACCTGCACAAGTGCCAAGGTAGGTCTCCCCTGCAAAATTAGTTTCCCTGCGTCGGGAGCACGCGCTGTGCTCTCCAAATCACGGACAAACAGTATCCCACATTCTTGATTTTTAGTTCACAAACACTTCTTGTAATAACTAACTACTCCTGTAGTTAGTTATTACAAGAAGTTATTACAAGAACTAACTACTCCTGTAGTTAGTTATTACAAGAAGTTATTACAAGAACTAACTACTCCTGTAGTTAGTTATTACAAGAAGTGTTTGTGAACTAAAAATCAAGAATGTGGGATACTGTTTGTCCGTGATTTGGAGAGCACAGCGGGTGCTTTGGACATGTTAGTAACATTTCCAAAAAAAATGAAAATTGCGAAAGTAATACCACTATACAAAAGTAATGACAAACACAGTTTTACCAATTATAGGCCTATTTCTCTACTGCCTCAATTCTCAAAAATTTTAGAAAAACTTTTCAATTCAAGATTAGAAAAATTCCTTGAAAAACATCAAATAATAAATGTTGGTCAGTATGGTTTCAGAACGCAAAGAACCACTTCAATGGCAATAATTGAGGCAGTAGAAGAAATTACTAATGCACTGGATAAAAACAAATATGCAGTTGGTATTTTTGTTGATCTCAAAAAGGCCTTTGACACAATCAATCACTCAATTTTATTGGATAAATTGGAAAGATATGGTATTCGAGGGAAAGCTGGTAACTGGTTAAAAAGTTACCTAACGGGGCGGGAACAATATGTTAGCATAGGGCATTACCATTCAGAGAAACTTGGTATTACATGTGGTGTTCCCCAAGGGTCAGTGTTGGGACCAAAACTTTTCAATGTGTACATAAATGATATTTTTGAGGTTTCTCAAGTACTTAAACTCATACTGTTCGCAGATGACACCAACATATTTTTCAGCAGCGATGATTACACTGATCTTGTAATGACCGTAAACAGGGAGCTAAAATTAATAAAAAAATGGATGGATATAAATAAATTATCATTAAATATAAGTAAAACTAAAGCAATGTTTTTTGGTAATTTAAAATATAATATAGAATTACCAATCATCATTGAAGGTGTACCAATTGATAATGTGAGTGAAAACAAATTTTTGGGAGTCGTAATTGATAACAAAATTTCATGGAAACCCCACGTCAGACACATAAAAACCAAAATTTCCAGAAGCCTCGCAGTTTTGAACAAAGTGAAACCATACCTTGATAAAGATGCACTTCGTACTCTGTACTGTACCCTGGTTCTTCCATATTTCACATATTGTGTGGAAGTGTGGGGAAACACATATAAAAATACAACTAATCCATTAGTTACAGTACAGAAACGAGCACTGCGTATTATTCACAAGGCTGGTTATCTAGATCATACTCACAAACTCTTTCTTCAGGCAAAGTTACTTAAATTCCAGGATCTGGTTAATTACAATACAACCATAATCTTATACAAAGCTTTTAATAAACTTCTACCTGCAAATTTACAAACTATATTTGAAATTCGAGAAAGAGGTTATAATGTGAGAGGCTTTGGAAAATTCAAATTACCCAGAATTCGAACAACCCGTAAAGGTTTTTGTGTGTCTGTATGTGGTGTGAAAATCTGGAACAGTCTGAGTTTACAACTGAAACAATGCAAAAATATTCATAGATTTAAATTCCTCTACAAGCAGTTGGTCTGGTCACAGTATACTCAATAATGGTGTTAGTGTGCTCTGTAATGTCTTTTCTCTTACCATTGCTGGTATATATTCAAAAAAAAAAAAAAAAAAGTGTGCGTGTATGTATGTACATATATGTCCATGTGTGTGTAGATATATGTATATGTATGATGCTTTGCAACGATGGGCGTAGCTGTGGGAAGCTTATTGTTTTTGTTGATGAGTGAGTATAGGGGTGGGATTTAATAAGTTTTCTTCGTCCCACTCCTTTTCAGGTAATTTTTGTTTGTTTTTTTTTTGTTTTGTGCACTTTATGTTCAACATATGTATTTTGTTGTGCCTGAAATGAACAAATAAATGAATGAATGAATGAATGAATGAATGAGATTGTTTTTACAATTTGACTTTCAGAACTCTCCCTGAATTGTGTATGATCTGTGATGGGCTTGTTTGAAATAAATCCTGCTTTATTCAGATACCCCGGGGTCTTCACATAAACATTATCACATAAGCATTCTTTAAAGTTAAAAGGAACCCAACTGTTTATACACTTCAGACTCAAGAGGAAGGTCATGAAAATATTATTGGTTGTGTGTGTTTGCCTGGGTGAGACATTTTAATAAAATGGCTCAATTTATTAAAATGCGAGGAGAAAATGATTGCCTCTTCACTGGGGTGAAAAATTTGGCCACTGTGGCACAGAGGTACAAGAATAAATTAATTTACACATCATATTCATATGAGTACGGTTTTATTAACCCTCATGCTGAACAGAACCTGTGATGTCCAGATGGTATTCCTCTTCTGTTCTGCTGTGAAAACGTTTGGATTTAGGGATTAACATAGTTGCCATGGTTTTCCCTCTTCTCTTACATTTTGTGTGTGATCAGGACAATTCTGGAGAAGATGGGCCTACAGGGGAAAGTCACCCCCTTGCAGGCCAGAAAGATATGGGATAACTTAACACACATACACACTTTGTATTTTTTTAATCAAGAAGATAATTCTTAAGAACACAAGTTAATAAATATACAACTACTAAGAGTTGTTGTGTTGTATTTATTTGCCTCCTGTCCTAATTTCCTCTCTCCCTGAGGACACTCCAGGGCCAAGCGCAGCAGTGGGTGACCAAAATGAAAGCAATGAGGAAGTGATTCAGCCACCCACAACAGGGGGAAAGAGGAAAAGAGAAAGGAATGATGAGCTGCTAGACCTCATCAGAGAGGCAGCAAAGAGAGGCTGAGGCTGAGGAGAGGAGAGTGCAAGAGAGCAGGGAAAGGATGGACACACTGTTTTCAATATAGTACTTGAAAGATTAGTTCCAAAATGAGTTATGCATTAGTACATTTATTTATTTGGATATATTTGTTACGTTGTTATGTGTTGCATTAGTTTAAGAGTTTTATGTCATGAATAAATTAATTAAAACAAACAGTAATTGTCACTGAACTCATTTTATTTACAGGTATTTTCAATATGTATGAACAGAATGCTAACTTTGAAATGGATATTTATTTAATGAGAATAAAGTAAATACCAATAACAATGAAACAAGAATATTCATAATAGATCAACAAAAATCAGGCCTGGAATCCTGTTGGTTAGAAAAAAAAACGGTCCAGGACTGGGACACTCAGGTTAATCCTGCAGAACAAGGGTCTGGTCTGGTTAAGGAAAATGTGGAGAACAATATAAACAGTTTAAGTAGAAAGGCATGATTTCATTTATTCGAAAAGATCAAAGCATTATTCTGATTATTAAGCTTAAGTAAAATATACTAATATGCTGTGAAAACACTTACATTCTATACACTTTATCTGTATAATTGAGCTTTTTTGTGAACTCAAAAATAACCCTGTTATGCGGTTTTGTGACATTTTTACAACCCATCCATGCTGACTTCAGGCCTACCCTGCCTTCGAAGGACCCGCTCTACGTGGACCAAGTAGGTCGGGTCCTTCGAAGCATGCTACCCCTGAATTTGGACACAGCAATACTCTTTCCTCCACATTTAGTTCCACCCTACTCTCAATAAACAGTAGAGTACTACTCTCGGGGTGGCTCCCCCGAGGCTGGTTATGTTGAAGAAGATATATAATATAATCATTTTAAAAATACTGCCAATATTTTAATTATTATTTTTTGATGTTTTATTTTTTTATTTATCATTGTTCGTCACTCAGCTACTCTTTAATCCCGAAAATGATGGTGGTTTTATTTTGAAGGCCCGGGCTCTTATTTTGTAGACTAAACGACGTTGGCTCTATGCACCGCAGTTCTGCGATGTTATGAAACTGCGCTCCGCTGGTATGTCACCTCTCCTCCTTTAGTCAGCTCTACTTCTACACCACTCCTTATTTGAAAGTGTGTTTGACTTTAATTTTACGTATTTATTAAAACGCCTCTAGTTATACAGTTTTTAACAAGCTATCGGTGACGTAGTTCAACAGTTTAGAGCTAACACCGGCTAGCATTAGCACTTCTCTGATAGCAGAACAAAGTGTTCCTACTGAATCTCATGATGTGGTTAGTCGGCTTTTCTGCTTCACTGATGTGAACATTACACGTAATAACTGGTGTGCAAAGCCAGCTGTCATTGTAGCAGTTGAGCGTAGTTAACGTGAGTGGGTCAAAGTGAAGCACAAGTCGTGTTTGACCTTTCAGCTGATTGTGAAAAGTGTCGAATGGCCCCCTGTTTTAGTTGTTTAATCCCTTTGAAAACATGTCATTCACCTCATCCCTTTGTTTTGGTCCTCAGTCACGTGTCCACAGATGAGGGGACAGATGCTGACGTCGACATTTTCAATGGGAAGACAGTGAAAGGTAAAATCAGAGAAAACAGGCAGTTTGCAGCTAAGTTGTAGTTAACTAAAACTAAACCAAGTACCAAAGCTAGTGACTGACTAGTACCACACATTACCTACTAAAGAAAAAATAAATAACGTGCAGGTTAATAAAAACTAAACTAGGATTGAATATTTTGCCTGTTGATAGGACCCATCTGAGGTGTTTCAGGCAATTATTTAGAACACCCCCTGGGCACATCCCTTTGGAGGCACACCCAACCAGAAAGAGACCCCAGGGTAGACCTAGACCCTGCTAGAGAGATTATATATTTCATTTGTCTGGGAATGGCTTGGGATCTCCCAGGAGGAACTGGGAAGTGTATCTGGAGAGAATGAAGTCTGGAGTACTGGAGTACTCCAGATAAGCAGGAATATTGTTTGGATGAATATTTTTCAACAGCAAACAAAATAAAATAAAATAATAATAATGATAAAAATTCTATAGTAGTGAAAAAACAGGAGCTTTTCTGTCATTTAATTTTTTGTCTATTCATTACTTTAGTGCAGTATGAAGTGCTGTGGGGGAGGTCTTTGTCAGTAGAATGAGCTGTAAAACTAAAAGAAAAATACTGTTAGTCCAAAATGTATGTCTTCCTTGACATTTTCCTAAGACTTCATGTGAGCTGTTTTGAAGGTTTCCTGGGCTGATTTGTAGTTATGTGGCTGTGTTTGGTCAAGGCCAATAGTTTCCTTAATTAATATCATGGGCAGTTACCAAAGACATCAGTCTGCAGCTGTTTCTGTTTTCCAACCTTGGTTTTAGGCGTAACATTTATTTCATAGAGACATTCAACATGTGCTCAACATAGTCAACTCAATCCTGTTGTTTGCCCAACGATCAGGTGAGATAAGTGAGTGTAGACGTCTTTACCAGTAACTAAAATAAGTCTCTGACGATCTCATATAAAAGGAGTCTAAAAATTGAAGGTGAGGCAATGTTTTTGTTAAACTTAATAAAAATAAATAGATCTACATATATATATTAAAAGTATGATGATGAATATGAAGAATGAATATGAATCAAAATGTTGAAGATAATAAAAAGTAGAGTTTTCTTTGGGGAACAATACAATACAATTTCAAATTTGCTTCTGGTGCTGGGCTACATAATGCCTAAAATCTACTTCTCCTTGTTTGTTTTCCTTCTAGCATCACCGGCACTTTATCATTGATCTAAGATGTCTCACAATGTTTTATTACTGATATATCATATCAATAATATCTTCAGAGGCAGTTCCAGGTCGAGATTTATAATAATAAAAAAACTGATTCTGTTGCTTCCTGGAAACTGCTGTAGATACACATAACGGTGATACTCTGGATTTGTTTCAGTTATTTATTCACTTTTAATTAATAAAATGCTGATTTTTGGTGTTACTTTTACACAAACTTTTACACAAACTTGTTAAAACTTTGTCCCTTAGAAGCTTCTTCAGCTCTCATGTTTTATTTGGCAGATTTTTACCCTTCCTGCTGCAACCCCAAAGGGATTTGTGACTCCTGGCTGTCTCAAACCAAGGTTTTTTTTGTGTTAGGCGACTGTGTAATAAACCAAACTGTGAAGCCAAAATTTGTTTTTTGACCTCCTTTTTCTAAAATTTTTCTTTGACAAAATAAAACCCAGCATTATTTCCTTTTCATAATTACACATATATAACTTTAACATATTTAAATTTAGTATCTGGAGCCTGCCCACTTAGTACTTAATGCCTTGGGTTTGGTTCTTTGCACTGTTTCATCTTTCCTCTCTGCTCAGGTCCTTGTGTGGAACCGCCAAAAATTTCCATCATGCAGTTGGAGGCTCAGCTGCGTCTGTGCCAGAGTTGTTTTTGGTGTTGCAAGAGTGGACTGCGGCTGTTCTCCCAGAGCTATACGCAAAGGTAGACAAAGTGAATGTGTGCCCTTAGGTTTTAGGCGGAGTTGCTGAGAACACCTTGATGATTGTGTTTGTGTACTCTGTGTTTAAACAGGTCTGAGTGCCTGCTTGGTTTTGAGTTCTTTGCTTTCTCACTACAGAAAAGCTGCAACCTACTACGACCTCCTGGGAGTCAAATCTGATGCCACGTTGGAGGAAATCAAAAATGCGTTTTTTGACAAATCCAAGAAGGTATCATTCCCATTTGGATTTAAATAAAACATCTGGCCACATGAGGGCAGCCTTGCACAGCACATTTTGTGCTTGCTAACTGTTCCCACAGTGAGCTTCCTCACTGTTTGT
Organism: Oreochromis niloticus; assembly: GCF_001858045.2. Classification (NCBI taxonomy): domain Eukaryota; kingdom Metazoa; phylum Chordata; class Actinopteri; order Cichliformes; family Cichlidae; genus Oreochromis; species Oreochromis niloticus. The sequence goes on from NC_031966.2 coordinate 20,521,533, forward strand.
TTTCAAGCTGTGGCTCCCAGTTTAAATAAGGATGGGTATGTGTGTTTACTTTGTGGCTTTGGCCTCATTAAAGGGTGAGAAAGAAGCTTGGCTCAAAGTGCAAAACAAAAATCTATTTGTCATAAAAAGTAAGAACATTTTTCGGTTGTTAATGGTTGCATATTTGACCTGCACCAGATCTTTTCTTTTTTCATGCTTCATGAGGAGAATTTGCCGCTGACTCTGTCCCCTTTATTGTGCAGCTACATCCAGACAGCAACCCGTCAAACCCGGCACTGCACAGCCAGTTTGTGCAGCTGAACGAGGCCTACAGGGTGCTGAGCAAAGATCTGAGTAGGAAGGAGTACGACTTCAAAATACGACAGCCGTATGGTGGTGCTCAAGTCTTCAGATCTGCCTCCACTGACCCCAGCTACAGAGGCAGGTGAGGATTCACCCACATCCATTAGTGTGTTCCTGCTTATGAACTTTACATTAACAGAGTGTCATCTTTAAAAGCAGCAAATTTCACACAGGAACCCCAGTGTTTGGAGCTTCGTTGTTTCTAACATGTATAACAGTAAAACAGGAGATTGTCAGCGTCAGATGTGTTCAATCAATTCTCTTTCATGGGCTCAACAGGATGTCACACAGACTATACTGAGGAGCATGCAGGGTAAAGACTGTTTAATGTCAGATACAGCTGATACCGTCATTGATGTTCTCATGTACAGCTCTGATGGGCAATGTCTGAAAAGGTTTAAGGTTGAAGTGCACATCTGAAAAATTCACTTTTTTTTATATAATTTCAGGCCAGAGCAGCGGTCATCTTAAAGCACCAAGGGACAGATTTAGAATAGAAACAGAGAATCTGTGACTGACACTGTTGCATATCTATTTCTGGGAGTTCCTTTCTAAAGGCACAAAAAATGGGGACGACAATGTTTAAATCATATACGCCAACTGATTTACAACTTTTGCAACATGGAATTTACTTTCAATTGCCCCGATATTTAATGCTGTAAAAAAGCATGTCTTACAACTACACTTGTGTTACACTTGAATTACAGACATTTCTATCCACAGTCCCACAGTTTCAGAGAATCTAAAGTAGTTAGACAGTTGACTGACAAGCAGTTTTGTGGCCAGATGAGGCCTTTTCTCTCGTTATTCAGGGACTAAATAAGCACATAAAAGATCTGCAGTTTTGAGATTATGTTTAGTACCTGGTCACTGGAACTCTCTGTATGAAGTCCAAGGAGACTGTGATGTTAAAAATAAATTTGTGTTGCTAGTTAAACTAAATAAACAGCTCAGCAAGAAAGGAAAAACTTTAGCAGTGGCCAAATCAACATTATACATGATGCATTTATGCAACGAATGAGTCCACTGACCACAGAAGACAAATAAATCGCAGAATTATTTCCATGGTTGAGAAATCATCTTCACAGCATCCAATAATTTAGACAATGAACTTTGTGTTGTATTCAAGAATTTGAACTTAAGATTGAGCTCATAAACTCATTAGGAAATTGTTTACTGAGGTCAGAGAGTGAGAGATCAGTAGGGTCATTTGCTCATAAACGTCTATACATCTGGACTTGAAGCTAGAGGAGTCCCCTCCTGCTGGACATGAAAACTAAATCTGCTTTGGATTTACTTTGCAGTCCTGGAGCTTTTGGAAGCTCCATCCTTTATATACAGACTATGACCATAACTAAATACAGTAATGCACACTGCACTTGTCATATTTCATGTTTCTTGAAGTTCAGACACAATTTGTGTAACAGCAAATCAAATAAGAAACCTTATTACAACAAGTGCTTATTACATTGAGCGTTGTTTCTGATGTCACTAGTCAATCTTCTCATGCCTTTCCCATCAGCATGGACGCCTATGAGAACATCCGTTACTGGGAGCAGGTTCGTCACCCTCACGCTCCAGAGATGATGGCCGAGGAGAAGCAGAAGAGGAGGAGGAGGAACTTCCGCCTGGTGGCGTATTGTGTCGTCGCTATGATGCTCAGCATAGGAGCCCACGCCGTCCTCTTCAAGTAAAAACCCCACACACGATACCGACTGAGCATTCAGCATTTTCTATTGAAATTTAAACTGTAAATATTAGAAAGAGGTGTGCATTTGGTAAACTTCCTCTTGCTCACATCCTGTCCTTCGTTGTCCACACTGTGTCCTTTTATTTGCTGCTCATTCACATCCAGATGAATGAGGAATGTTGCGGACGTGTCTGTTGGCACAACCTCCCAACTCGCAGCCTTGAGTTTGCTTTCACACACTGACCTGGTGCCACATGTGTTTGTTGAGATTCACTTCTTTGTGATGTGAGGAGCTGCTCTAACAGCTGTACAAACCCATAAATAAAGAGCGCCTGCTGAGTTCTTAGGTTAAGCTCTCTAAAAGGGAATTGTCTCCTTCCCTCTGATGCTTTCAGGAAACTGGAAGAAGTTCACACTAACTTCATGGATGAGAAAGACCGAATCATCATAGAAATTTACAATGAAGCCAAAGAGAGGGCGAGGTGAGTGCACTTAGCTTCAGATTCCTTTTTTCCCCTGCTTCTCTCTGATGATGCGTTTGTTATTCTGATGCTGTTTCATTTGCGGTTTCTCAGGGTCAATGGTTTTAAGAAGCAGACGGAAATCCTGCGTCAGAAGCACGCCGAGTTTAAAGAGAAGTACAAACGCACCGACGTTGGAGACGACAAGTAGCAGATCCTTCAGCTGTGCTCGGTGATGCCAGCAGGCGGACCAAGCTGGCTGTTTGTTAGTTTTAAGATTATAAAGTTTTATTTTCTGACCTTTTTAAACATGTTTCCACGCCTGTTTCTGCCCTCAGATGTGATCCTGAAATCTGCAGGGAGTGGGTGTGGTTCAGGGGGAGGGTTCATCTGGTCATAGATGCTGACCAGGATAAGCTTTTATATTTTATGGGACTCGTTTGTTCCCAAACCTGTTCACGGTTTGTCCACAGGAGCCGTAATGAGCTCTATCAAACTGCCCCTAATGGAGTCTCAGGAACATGCTGTTTGCTGTTTATGGTTCTCAGCCTCATTTCTGTTACAGCTGTGCAGCATCTGGAACTCACATGGGACAGTGAATATTGCAACATGACAGCTGATCAAGTTGTGAAGAGAGAGACTCTTATTTCACCAATGTTTCATGTTGTTTTAAAAGAAAATGTCTTTGAGCGCACAAGTGTGGACGTTGCTGTTTAAATTGGTTCACACCTGATATATATTCACAGGTGTTTGATTTTTGGACTTTCTGCACTTCCTGCCAACAAATATTGATTTGTTTGACACAGAAAATCTGGAGAAAAAAGTGCCACTGAGTAAGTTATTTATTGCAAACTGTTGTAATATTATGGAGAAATGCATTTAAAGGAAAGATCACACAGATAAAGTGAGCCAACATTTACCATTTTGGCCTTTCAGTCTTTATATATTATATTGTTTTATGTTTTTGCTGCCTTATCGAGTCCCTCTTGGGACATCTGAGAGAAAGCATTAAAAGATCTCATTAACCGTCCTTTCGCTTGCTTTCACTTTGGTTCTAAATGCTCTTTGTTGTTTAATGTCTTGCTTATTACCATTTCTTCTCATAGTGTCATTTGTTTCCTGTTACCTTTTAACGAGCAGCAGAGAAGAATCGGTAATGATGCAAATAGATAATTATTTATCTCAGATCTTTGCTTTCCATCACGTCAGTGAAAGTGAATCATACATTTTTAACTGAAACTTAACCTTGAAGACAGCAACGCAGTTATGTTTATTTGCATGTTTGCTTTTACAAACGAAAAAATTTCCAGTGATCATCCAGGAAAGGCGACACCCATTATGAAGTCAAGGCTTGGATTCTTTCTTTCTTTTTCTTTTTTTTTTTAAAGGAATTGTGTGGGTGTGTAAAACCCTGCATTTACAGCGTGAAGTTTGTTTTTAAGAAAGGATATCGCCCCTTTTCCCTCTTTTCTTGTCACCAGCGGCCCCTGCCCTGAGATGTCAGCAGGAGATAACATACCGTGTCCCCGCATAGCTCTCAGACACCCTCACCCTCATGTGGCGTGTGAGTACGCTGTCATAACCCAAACACGCCACAATGCCTGAGATCCTCGTGTCAGCACGCCTTCACACACACACTGATAGGAGATGAGGCTCAAGAGTTTTCCTGCTAGAGAAGAAAACAGCTCTGGATGCAGTTTTAATTGACTTTTATTTTTAGTTTAATGAGCTGCGGAGAGAAACTGTGTCAAATCATGCTCTGAAATAAAAGCGTGACATGCTCTTTGGAGATTTTTTTTAATTGATTAGCTGGATGGGAGGGGCTGAAAACTTCTCCCAAACCACAATGATCCACCTCCTGGAATCAAAATTGATTGTTTTTATGATTTTAATTATCAGCAAACTCTACTACTGTGCAAAAGTCATGAGCAGCTTTTTTTTTTTTTATAAATATTTTGCTTCCAAGCAGATAGTTTCTTTCTGAAGGTCTTTCAAAGTTTATCTTTGGACATTGGCTGATTTTTCACTGATTTTCAGTCCAGTCTTTGTGCCCAACTTTTTTCAGAGAAACATTTTGTTTTTTGTTAAGATTCATAACACTGACCTATGAGTCAAGCATAAAGCACCTAACTTGAGGAATGAATCACTGTTGTGTGTACACGTAACAGACAACGACAAAGAAAAGTATTTTTGCACCAACAACGTGATTCCCAAAAAGCTATTAACTCAAAACATGGCAAATCTTGTCATGTTGTGCAGTGTGTCCTTAAACAATCTGGGAAAGCTGGAAAAGTGGAGGACTAAAGAAGTTGATCCCTCTGCTGCTCACTGAAAGCTCATCAGAAATGAGTGAAAGTGTATCTGTCGGGAAACTATTCTTAAGGAAAGGAAATGGTGATAAAATGCTGAGGTATGAGGAATTACACAGAACTGGACAGAAAATCAGGGGTGACAAGTCTGAAGGAGAGATGAATAAATAATTTGAAATTTCTGTTTTAATCCAGTCATTGTCAGGATGTATGGAGGAAGTCAGGAGAGAGGTACAGCAGTGATGGTCTACAGCCATCTTGTGAAACACGGTGGAGGCTCTGTCATGGTTCAGGGCCCCATTTCAGTCAGTGGTGTTTGGGATCTTGTCAAAATTAATGGAATTATGAATAGAGAACAGTATTGTCCAATGTGGACCCACGATGCAATACCAACTGGAAGGCATCTGATTGGCAGCTGCTTCATTTTTCAGCATGAAATCATTCCAAACCCACTGCCAGTGCAGTAAAAGCGCACCTGGATAGAAAAATACACACAGGAACACTAACAGTCATGGATCGGCCTCCCCAGAGCCCAGACCTCAGCATTATTGAAGCAGTGTGGGATCATCTTAACAGAGAACAGAGCAAAAGACAGCCAACGTTCAAAGAAGAGCACTGAATGTCCTTCAATAAGCCTGGAGAACCGTTCCTGAAGACGACTTAAAGAAATGACATGAAATGTTGCCTTCAGGTTAAGGCTGCATAAAGGTGGTCAAACCAAATATTGACTTTCAAGCTTGTTAGAATTATACAAACTCTGTTTTTGTGTTATATACTGTATTTCCATGTATGTTTGCATATGTTTCCATAAATCACTGCACCTTTTTAGCATTTCCTCAAAAAAATATAAATAAATGAAGTGTGGCCCAAGACCTTTCCACAGTTTATCAGTTTTCCTTGACACTTTGTTTTGGGCTCTTTTTATTTGAAAAATGCCCCTTGTCATTTTCTTCTCACAGTGGATGGACAGAAAATATGTAAATAATAAAGTGAATAATGGCTAACTTTGATTTGGCTGCTTCACTGTCATGACTCAGTGGAACATTTGAAGAGAACAGAACAAATCATTTGTCAGCGTTATTAGTAACACCTGAGCTGCATTCCTACCGCGACGTGTCAGTCTGTGTTTACACGCAGGGTCACTGTGCATTACAGCGTTTGGTCGTGTTGACTTGTTGAGGAATTCCTTGTAAATAACTTCTATGTTTAAACTGAAGAAAATGTTTATCAATCATCAGCTCTCTGCTCTCAGTATGTGTTGGATTGCAGACAAGTGTGCACCAGCTGAACTCTTAAATCATTGGCATTACTTTGATTAAATACAACATTTCACTAAAGTGTAATTTTAAGCAAGTTGTTCAATTAATAGAAACGTTATAAAGAATTTAGATATTACTGTGTCACCATGATCTATTTCCTAACAAGAACAAGGTGTTCACAAGTCAAAAACACTGCCAGGAATCAAAGTTTGATGTTTAAACACTTCTTATTTGGCAAAAAGTAATCTGTTTTAAGTATACTCTCATAGGGCTACATGTTACAAGATGGCATCTTTAAATCACAGTCGTTCTCATGGATAAGTAAGAAAGCCAGTGAACAGCTGTCCCCCCTTTAAAAGAAAAATGCTTCAACTGATGCGCACAACAATCACCATTTTCTAAAAATGTAATCCCCTTATTGTTTAGCCTCCATATTCACATGTAAATACTAAAATATGTCCCCTGCCACTGACACGACCTTGGTGTCCTCAGTCATGCTCCCCACTTAGAAGAGGGCCCTGGAGGCCCCCTGACCCCCCGCTGTGGGACCAATAGAGACACTCCACCTGTGTGCAGTGCGCCTATCCCGTCTGGAAAAAGTTGGCAGCGCAATGGTTACGCTGCGTGCGTCTCAAGGGCAAAAAGAAGCGAGGAAACCGATCACAGCAACAAATGAAGGTCTACCTTTCCAGACCTGCCTGTATCTCCGCTCCGACAGCTCTGCTGTAGTCACGCTGTCTGCCACAGCAGCCGAGGATGTTATTCTAGGTTTATTTATAAGGGGAGTGGAAAAAAAAAACGGGAAGATGCGCCTGGAGGGGAAACGTCACATTTTCAGTAGGAGCGACGGTGTGGTGAGACTGTGACCGAGCCGGGGAGAGGAATATGCGGCACATACCCTCTGCACGTCGGGCCAGGGCGTCGGATCTTTTCCGGATTAACGTCCTATAGCTGGATGATGCGATTTCTTTCTTCAGACACACAGGATCTGATGATCGCACCACGTTTAAGCGGGAATCTGTAGCCTGTGTGATCCCCCAGTCACGCCACCCCGGACCCCCCGGACCGGTTTTATGGGAGCCGAACCAAGAGGCGGACTGTGCTCATAATCACTGCAGGAAAGCATCACTTTAAAGTTCTTTCAAGTTTCTGGAAAAAGGATCAGGATTTGGCTGCTTTGGTGCCACATTTAACATTATAAGAAAGCCACAGTTTGTGCAGGGAGGGTCATTTCAGTCTACAGTGTCTCACTAATAGAGGATTTAACTGTCATAGAGTTTATATAGAGAACGGAGTCCTAAATCATTCGAGCTAAAATGCGGCACAATAAAGTTATTGTTACGACCCTGATGATGCCACCCTGGGAGTCCTTTCAGGGAAGGGAGACTGGAGAGTGAAAGCGGGATATCTGCGCCTTTAATCGGACACGGAGGCGACGCAAGGAGGACAAGCCAGCTTCTTTTTTTGGATTGGTCCAAAAAATATTTTTTGCGTGCCCCTTGGACTCCTGCACAATGGGGATTATGCTACAAGTTATTCTAGGAATGTTTCAATTCCTGCTGCTCACCAGAATACCGACTTCTCACGCCAAGGTATGTATGTATGGATCATTTGACCTACTATATATCTATATATCTATATCTCTATATATTCCTGGTCTGTTGGAGCCTGGTGGGAAGTTGTAACCTTGTGGAAGTTATCCTCTGGGTCAATGACACCTGTCACTTCTGGTCCTGTGGCAGAAAAACACAACGAAACCCTCCAAGATTAACCGTGGCTTTCAGTAATTACTTTAATGTGACATCCGGGTTCATTGTCTCCTCTCACACCATCATAATTCAGTGATACTTTATATAAACCATGCTTTCTGGTGAGTGTATTGACTGTTTTGCACACTTTGGCCAGTTAAAGCTAGGTCGATTAATTATAAGCCATTCACAAGGACAGTGATTGAGTTGCCAGGTAGTGGAAAATCCTCCTCCAGCAGCTCAGTTGCTTCGTTTCTGTCAGCTTCATTCATCAAATGAAACCCTTTTTCCTTTAGGGAAGAAAAGATGGAGGACATGTGGACCAGAAAAATCAATTTGTGAGCTCATTATTATTAAAGGAGCCGTGCAATGTGTTGAACTATATGCATCTCCAAGCCCATTAGCTTAACATAAAGACTGGGAACAAAGTGAACAGCGAAGTTACCCCTGCCTACCAGTACTACCATACATTCCTAATTAACACATCTGATCTCTTTTTTGATCTATAGAAATAAATTATACATGATTTTGGCTGGGAGCAAGAATCTCCTGGATTCATTTACTACCAACCTACAGCAATGAAATAATGAATATTTATAAATAATAAGAGATGCCAGTTGCTGGAACTGTGGGTGCGTAGGCTGGGTCAGATGACAGACCTGATCCAATCTAGCCTTTCCAGTGGAAGGCCAAGCTAATGAGGTAGCTCCATGCTTACTGTGCTGACCTGAAGGGCACTAGTAATGTTTTCATACATATAGGCCATTAGCATGTGTGTGTGTGTGTGTGTGTGTGTGTGTGTGTGTGTGTGTGTGTGAATACTGACCCACTCTTAGTTATTTTATCTGTTTATCAATAGATATCAAGGTTAAAGTAATTGCTATTAAAGCAGAGCATCTCAGCTTTAATTTAAAAATATATACATCTACAGTTTTTGATTCAGGAACTGCTTTATACCCAGATGGATCCTGTTCTTTTCTTACATCATTTCTTAAATCTGGATCAATTAAGGAAGTGAAAGTTTTGGTATTTGCTTTTTGACACAACATTTGGTCACAGGATCTCTCAATGCGAGTAAACCAGGCCATCATTAGGCTGCTAAAACAAAACGATTCCTAAAAAGAGACAGTGGAAACATCTGGAGTGGCCAAATCAAAAGCTCATTCTGAGATTTTTGTTTTTGTTTTGTTTTTTAAGAAGGAAACACACACAAGCCTACAGGAGAAAGCAGTAGTGGATGCTCACGGGATCCTTTCCATAGTAAAGGAAATGCCTGCAGAGCATGTAGAAAAGTGCAAAACAGTTTTCAGAAGGAAGGCATGTCATTATCATCAGTTTACTAAAGATTTCACAAGAGGAAATAAAGAGGGCTCATTGCAAACAAGCCATCGCTTTGACAGCACGTGAGAAGAAGATTTGGAAGGGCTCCAAATGATCTGAAGCATGCAACATCTGTCAAACACAGTGGAGGCACTGTGATGGCATGAACATGCATTGCTTTCAGTGCCAGTGGATCACTTGTTTTTATAGATGATGTGACAGTACACAGAAGTCGTTGAATGAATTATGAAGTGTTTAGGGAAATACTGTCTGCTCCGATTCAGTCAGATGTTTACAGTGGACATAGAAACACCCAGCAGTTTGAGGGTAAAAAAAAAGAAAGAAGTGGAGTCAAACACATCAACAGATCTGACCCTGACTGAACATATATTTAACTTGCTGAAGACAAAACTAAAGGCAGAAGGAATTACAAAGAGACAGCTGCAAGAGACAAGGGGAGTCACTTAAGCTAGTCGTAATGAGCACTGAAAACTAGCACTAAGATAACTGCTTGTAAACTTTTTATACAACATTTTTGTTCAACCCTTTGACATAGATATTAAAGTCTGCACTTTAATTACATCTTAACTAATAAATATACAGTGGTGGCTTGCAGTGCAAAAATTATAATCTCACTCTTATCTGTCAAAGTATTTTTTTAAGTCATTAACATAACACCAGTGCATTTCAGATGTCGTCCCAAGTGCTATCTAAAAAAACAAGAATATATTGAAGGGCTTTTTTCAGTCTGAGAGCCTAAAAATGATCAATTTCTTATAGTGTGTGTGAAGTAATAAGAGTCAAGGTTGTGAGGGGGCTGGAGCCTATCCCAGCTGTTATGGGGGAAGAGTTAGTATAGAAATCATTCATAAGAAACTCTCACTGATTGCACTGGCTTGTCCCTCGATGTGGCATATGGGCTCATTTTCCCACCTATACATATAGCAGCACCTGCCCATGCTGTTTTTTTTATTTATGTCTGGAGGCTCGTATCAGGAACAGGCAGTGCTCTGAAGTGGATCCAACCCTGACTCTGCAGTGCTGCTCTAAACTGCATGTTTTACGCATTCGTCATCCTAGACACTACATAGCGGACACCAGTGTGCACTCGGAGAGCCTCTTCACCTGCTCACAGCCCATCTCACCGCCATGGCTCTCCGCCTTCATGCTGTCTGCCTCCCTGACAGCTTATTTAAAAAGGGGGTCATCCTGCTCCTCCTGCGGCAATGAAGCTCAGTGTGGGAGAGATGGTGGTTAGCTCAAGGGCAGGGCCTTTTTCACACACGTACACATGGCCCATCTGTACAGTGTGCACAGGGAGTTAGATGTGTTAGACAGACAGGCAGTGCCGGTGCAGATGGCTTTGGGCTGGCACTCAGGAGTGTGTGTGTCAGTGTGTGTGTGTGCCAGCTCTGTGCAGATATGGCTGCCAAAGGGAGTTAATCTTAGACTCCTCTCTAAGAATGATACAGAGAGGACACATTTACTTCAGCTCATAGTGCTCACAAAATGGCCCCAGCATAAATCAACACTGTTCAATCAATGTGGGCCTAACCCATGTGTGTATAAGGGGGTGGATCAGTAAAAGGGGGTCAACTGGACAAAGTCTACATTCCCTTTCAAGTGGCCTTGATACAAGGAGAGTGCCATAAAATGCAGGTTCTTCTCATGTGTGTTTATGAGAGGCACAAAAAAATCCTTTACAATATAATAAAAGTACTTCATTAAAAGTGCTTGCTATATTTATCCCTTGTTAAGATGACAGATAAGATCTGATTAGTCTGTTTTGTCAGCACAATTATGCAAAAACAACCAAGCCGAATTACATAAAACCCAACACAGATGGAGGTGGAGCATGAGCAAAGCAAGAACACATGAAAACTTTGCTTCTTTTGCTACACTTTCTTCAAAACTGCAAAATAGTGCATGGGGTTTGGTAGTGGATAGGCTCTATCAGTACCCTTCTTGCCAGGACCCTTTTTTGTGTTGAAGCTGCTCAGTCCATTAGTTCCCAATCAGCACCGGGCCCCTTCAAATGCTCATGAGGTTAGTCTGAGAGGTCGTGAGAAGCATAAATATTTTATCGCTCAGGTTTTTGAATGAGTTCATGTGGAACTGATAAAAGTCATGAACATCTGCAGAACCACAATAGGATGCTTATTTATTTATGTCAAACAGGTTGAGAAGCGCTGGTTTAATATTTAATAACACTTTATATTTTTTAGGCTATTAATGGAAATTTGTAAGTACTATAAAATTATAACTGCAAAATGAATGGTTGAGATGAGGAAGAAGCACAATATCTACCAGAGTTAAGCTGCAGGATATAGAGTTCATCAGTCAGATGTTCTAGTGTTTTCACCTCTTGCAAAAATATTTAAATTACATTGCAGTAAAAGCACAGTGTTAAGGTGACAGGTGAGGTCTGATTAGTCTGTTTGTCAGCAACATAACACAAAAACAACAAAGTCAAAACCTGAGAGAGAGAGAGGGCATGAAAAAGAGAGGAACTTGTGTTATTTTTTGTGCTCCTTTGCATCGCTTTGCTTAAAAGACACAAAATAGGGCACTGGGTTTGATTCAGGACAGGCTCTGAGTGTAACATAGACACATAAATTTCCAGAAATGGATATCATGAGGGAATTTGAAGAGAAGTGGGAGAGGACAACAAAGTATTTCATTGATATTTAGATCAATCTCCAAAGCTTTGATCAGGTTTTAGCATCTCCGTCATCCAGGTAAAAAATATGCATGAAATTTGATCATAAACATAAAACTTGCAGCCAAACACACCAAGAGACCTCACCCACACAGAAACTGCTCTCTAACAGAGGAGAGACACAGCTCGTACCCTCCTTCAAAGGTATCTCTGTATCAAAGTTCAGCGATTTCGCTTTCTTCCTGTTATTTACCTCCACGCTTTATTGAACTTGTCACACTCAAACTCCAGGTGTGAAATATTGTGGTGTTCATTAACGGGAAATACTTTGATCTGTTGATCTGCACCAGCACACTTTTACAACAGTGTCAAGCAAGAGGTTGCAGATAATAGCTGGAGAGTCAAATAAATGCTGTTTAGTTGATCAGTAACAGCCAATATGTGTTTTTTATCTTGGTGGACAAATTTGGGAGATAAATTTCACATTAAGTCTGATGTAATAGATAAAATGTGAACTTAAGCAATCCATGAACTTGTTTTTTAGGTTGACATAATTACATATAGCTCAGATTCACCCTATAAATTAAAGGATATAAGTGGATATTTTGGTATTTTATCCTACCAACCGTACACAAATTAGTTCATTTAGTGTCTTTTTAGCTTATTACTTTTCTATTTTATTTAAAACTGAAATGAAACCACTCATTGTATGACTGAGTTTGTTGCTACCTCTCTCCAGCTTGCTCACTGGCGCCCTGCTGACTCCCCCAAATCCAGAGAAGGTCGAGAAGGTATGTTTATGTTTCTACATAAACTCAGGCGTCACGGAGGTGAAAGAGTAGAACAAATAAAACACACTGTTTGTCCTTGTCTCTCCACAAGTGCGACGGTGGTTGGAGGTGTACTCGCGGAGCGGCTGCGAGCCTCGAGACACTCTGGTGGAGGTTTGGCGGGAGTTTCCGGGTGAGACCCACAGCCTCTTCATCCCGTCTTGCGTGTCGGTGAGGCGATGTGGCGGCTGCTGTGCTGACGAGGCTTTCGAGTGTGTACCCACGCTCACACACACAGTTACCATGGAGGTACACACGCACACGCGCACACACATACAGGAAGTCTGCTCAGATGATAAATACGCACTTACTTTCTTCTGACCTGTGTGCAGCTGATGAGGACGTCCTTTATGAAGCACGAGCTCACTGAGCTGCCCTTCATTGAGCACAGCCAATGTGATTGCAGGTAATAAAAACCTACCCATCTGAGGTTCAGGCGCATACTGGATAATGCTGCTCCACTGACCTTTCATACACTTTTACAATGGCAATTATTAAATCTGTGTGCAGGTTAAAGGAACACCTCCAGCCTACACCTACATCAAGGTAAAGAACTCCAATCTTTATCTCTGTGTTTCTGGATTTTATTCTGAGCTCTTCTGCTCGTGATAACATCAAACCCCATGTCCAGGCTCTGCACTGATGATATACTTAAAATTCTGCTGATTATCTTAATAATGAGTAGCCGGTAGTCGGACCGGTATTTCCATTACAAGAAAAGGTCTTCTTGATTAAACCCAAGTAGCTATAGGCTACTGAACAGCCTTTAAAAGAAGTGCTCAGTTCTTTACATGAAAACTTCTACTTGCCACAAAACTCCAAAATCGTAGCAAAATATCGCAACAAATGTCCTTATTCACCTCATTAATGTCCTCGAAACAGCAGTGTTTCCTTTCAAAGCAACAGTTATGAATGGCGAAGAATGAACATGTTGCTCAAGAATTCAAAGAGCACGTCACATGAGACCCGGACTGGGTTAATCCAGTTTAAGAGCACTGACATAGTCGCTCACACCTATAGCTGCTGGAAGCACCCTGACTGGGCTACATTAACTCATTAACTCCAGATTTTTGGGCCTCACTTCACAATTGTGTCCAGAGGCATGCTGGTCAGGAAGGCTCATTTGTCTCCCACTAAGCACCAGACATCCATGACTGATGTTTTTTAGGATGAATGTGGTCGAGCACAATCATTTAAAAAAAAAAAAGCATTCCTTTATGTCTAAATTTGGTTGAATAGTGAAAGATGAAATGTGTTTTTAGGCTCCTACAAAGACTGGAATTTAACCCCATTTCAACCATGAACTCATGTTTACCCACTGAGTAATTTTCCACAGAATAGTGGTCTTAAAAAGCTGTCTGAATGGAACATTGCCATAGAGGTTGAAATTGAATTAAAATGTGATTTGAGTCTGTTTTTTTTGTTTGTTTGTTTTTTTGTTTGTTTTTTAAATTCAAAAGTTCACTGGTTTTTGTTTTGGTGGTGAAATGTTGTGCTGTAATACCCATGCAACATGCACTCCAGAAATGAGTAATTAAAAAGTTAGTTTTAAAGGATTACAAAAGGCTTAAAAGGCTAAATACATGCAGTAAAAATCATTTAAAGCGAAAAATGTTAACTGTTCATTAAATTAATTTGAAAAATGAATGTAATTTAAGTTAAACATGATTGATAAATTAACTTTTTAAAAGTTAATTAGAAAATGTTTAATTGTTCTTGAATTTTAAAAAATTTGTGTATCAGTTTAGAGGTAAGTTTTACAGTGACACCATAAAAAAAAGGAGAATAAAATCAAAGTAAGATGAAAATGTAATAGGTATAAAATCTTTACTTTTAGAAAGAGTAAATAAACCTCTTACAGTTATTTGGAAGGTCAACAATCAAGAAAAAATGTAGTTAATATAAACATTTTTTTTAATTTTTTTTAAATCTGTGACTTTGTTTTTGTATGGGCAGTTCCCACATGCTGGGAATCATGGTGGTGCAGTGGTAAGCAATGTCATCTCAGAGAGATAAAGGCCTGCTGCGGGTCTTCTGTGTGGATGTTCTCCCTGTGCCTGCAGTGACTTCCTCCCACAGTCCAAAGACATGCCGTCAGGTTAATTGATGATTCTAAACTGGTAGATGTGTTTCTTTAAGCATCTCTGTGATAAGACTGCAGACGCGTCCAGGGTGGAACCAGCTGGGATGCTAATGTGGATAAGCAGTTGGGAAAACAGGAATGGATGGACGAATGGAGCTGAATCAGTCATGCCTTGCATGTGTCAGCTCGTTGCAGCATATCATCGCTAATTATCAGCAGCTGTAGTTCAGTGAAATGTTGTGACACTTTGGATAGTACAAGTCTTCTGCATGTAAATGTGGGTGCACTGACTTTGTTCCATTAATGCAATGATTTTCCGCTGCTGCAGAGTGCCTTTAATACACCAGGCAGGAAATATCGTACTTCAGGAGATTGGTGGGGGGATCAATCCAGGGACATTGTGATTACATGGTATGGGTTTGTAATTTATTACCCAACCCCTGTCCTTGTTTTCTTACAGAACAGGGTCATGTGACAGGGTTGGGGAGGACATGTGGTGACTAACAAGACCCAGTCAGCCAGTGAATGTGGGTGTCATTATTTCTAAAAGTCTGCTTTTCCTCTCCGTGCAGACTACTAAGTAATCCCGGAGCTTTCAAAGCCAAACAGTGTCTTCAGCAGTCTCTTTTAGAAGTCCTAAAATCAGTAAGAGTACTGTGGACGCTAGGTTTGAAGCAAAAACACATTAGTGCAATAAGGATCCTGTATCTGCTTGGTGATTGGAGAAAATTACTCTTTATGTTAATGACAAAAATAAAGACGCCTTTCTGTCCAGCACGTAGGGCCAATGTCAGCTGCGACTGACAGCTGGACGCTGTGAAAGGAGCATTTCTGCTCGATCTCTGCTTCTTGTTTGTGTGCAGGTCCAGCCACAGTCATATGATTGCATCTTTAATGTTTATGTCCTGCTGCTTCCTGTTAGGATGTGAACATAAATAAAGGATTCCAATGTATGTGTGTGTGGGTGGGTGCATACAGTTTTCTAAACCTTTAAAGTTACAGGTTATGTGCCTGTTTGACTCTGTTTTTGTGACATTTTATATGTTCTGTGCTTTGTGTTAATACATACGAGTTCTTTCATGTGATGCTGAAAGAGTTAGCATCTGTGTGACTCTCTCCTAGCATCCCCTGGGACGGCTGGCATCCTGTTGTCACCATAGCGATGATTTTATCTCCCCTGCCATGTGGTCTCTCACAGGCTGACGGAGGAGAGTCACGCATCCCTAATAGTAAATTAGAACTCCAAAAACAACAACAGCAGCAGCAGAGGCAACAGAGTCTGTTAATAATGTCAGGGCTAAGCTGGTAAACATGGTACAGTGCCCATAATTGGATATGGTTTAATATAACAGATGGGACTGGAACAGAGATGAGTTGAAGTTGGAAAAAAACTCTACAGAGCTGTAGATGCACTTTATTGAAGCCACCAGTCCACATTAAAGTGGATTAGATTGCGCTCAGTGAATGCTGGACACTCAAAATGATAAAAACTGGTTATCAGTTGACAGTAGAGTGACAGTGACATTTTCTCACCCTGCACTGAGAGTCTGAACTAATTAATTGTTTTGTTTATGTCATGAAGTGTAGGGAGAGTAAACAGTGATTACTGGAGTTGTCCATTTACTGATCTGTTTCTTTGTAAACCAGTTATGGTTTCAAAACACTGCTGAGATACCACCAGCACCGTATTGGAACAGTGACAATTTACAAAAGAAGAGGACCCAGATACAGGACAGTCATGTATAAGTCATACATGTGAGGTCAGTTAGCGAGGCAAAAGTATGCGCATGTTTGAAGATATGCTGAAGGTCCAATTCTGCAAGATACAGATACTTACTGTATACTCTCCTGTATTCTCCTAAATACAGGAGAGTGTCTCCTGTATTTAGATCTGGAACAGGATTGACTTCACACACACTAATTAGACACTTTATTAAGTATAGCTTTCAGATTCAGATTCACTGCCTTAACTGTTTGTGGCATGACAGCATCACACAGTTGGTGCAGAGTTTCTGCTGCACATCCATGATGTAAACCTCACGTTCCATCACGTCTAAAGGTGCTCTATTGGATTGAGATCAGGTGACTGTCCAGGTCATTTGAGTACAGTGAAGTCACCGTTCAAAAGAATCATTTGAAATGATTTGAACTTTGTTACATAGTGTGTTATCTTGCTGGAAGTGGATATTAGCAGACAGGTGCTATGTGTTCATAAAGGATGGACATGGTGAGCCACAATCGTCAGTTAGGCTGTGGTGTTTAAACAACGTTTAACTGGTGCTAGAGGGTCTAAATATCCTGCACACCATTAAACCACCAGCAGTCTGAAGTGTTGACAGAAGGCGGGATGGATCCATGATGCTTATACCACATCATCTGAATGTGGCAGCAGAAGTCAAAACTCATCAGACCTCATACCTTTGGTCATGATAAGTGGTTAATTGACTTGCTGTTCCCTTCTGCTTGAAGCAGTTTGGCCATTCTCCTCTGATCTCTGTCATCAACAATGCATTTTCACCCAGAGAATTGGATTTTTTTTCTCTGGAAATATTCCCTTTTTTGGTCTGTTCTCTGTGAAGCCTAGAGATAATTTTGTGGTAAAATCCCAGTACATCAACAGTTTGTGAAATACTCAGACCCGTCCATCTGGCACCAATAATCGTGCCACATTCAGACTGATTTAAATCATCTTGCTTCAACGTCAGTTTAAATGCAGTGGGTTACAGCCATCAGATTGGCCGATTAGATATTTTCTGGAGAGTGTATAATCCTTTATTTATCCAGGTAAGTCTTTCCAACAAGTGATTGCCTTGTACAAATCTGTATGAACAAATCTGTTCATACATTTTTGACTAATAAAAAAAAGAAACAAACTGAAACAATAGCAAAACCTCCTTAGTGTCTAATAACACCGGATCAACCTCAGCAGACAATCTGAAGACCTTTTAACTCTGGCTGTCAGATAGCCTGTTGAGTTTTAAAACGATTAACTCTGAATTATTGTGTATTAACAGAAATCTATAAAGGTTCTTAGAATTGCAAAATGGTGCAGTAAATATAAATAATTATTTACCACCTGCAGGCTTTTTGAAAAGCATTGACCGATGTTAAACTGCAGTTCATATTAAACATATCAAAGCGGACCTATTATCCATTACTCTCTCTCTCTCTCTCTCTCTCCCCTTGTTAATAACAGCACATTTGACCTTCAGACTGCTCTAAACTCCCTGTTTCAGACATTTTTTTAAATCTTGGGTCTATGTGATGTCACTATGTGACAGAATATTAGGGCCACATTAAGAAAAAGTATTGTTGATCATTTTGAGAAAAAAGTCCATTGTTGTTTCAGTACAAACTACTGCGCCTGCTGTACCCTCTGCAAAACGCCTTAGTTAGTCAAACAAATTGATGAGCCGTCTTGTGATAAGTACATCCTCTTTATTGCACGAGGGTGTAACCATCAATAATCTTGGATCTGTCCATTACAACCATTACAAGCCATTTTAGTTTGTCTTGAAAATACAACTGCAATATCCACATTTTGACTTTTTTCTTGAAATGCAGCTTTGACTTTTTTCTCAAAATAGAATTACGACTTTAATCTCGAAATTTTGACTTTATTCTCAAAATAGTTGATAATAAAAAAAATTGTTCTTAATGTGGTCCTAATACCCCTTCCTATGTCATAGAGAGGAGATATCTTTAATTCTGTATTGTTGGGCACGCAGCTCCGGCTTTGAGCCCAGTAGCTCCACCCACCTGCTTTTTAAACCTTGTGTTTGTGAGAGGCAGCCAATCAGAAGAACGTTGGGCTTAACAGAAAGGCACTTACATGTCTCTTTTGGTGAATGCTAAATAAATAAGGATTGTTTGGAAAGTTGTTGGAAAGTGAAGTTAAGGAATTTGGTTTCAATGACATATTTATCTATCTAGTGACACTGAGTGTTATTTTTTAATTTTTTCTCATGGAAAACCTTTGATGGTCTTATGTTCTGGTAAAGTTCTAGGCTCAAAATGTTTCCGTCTCTTTTTCACTCTTGTCTTTCTGTTCCTGCCTGTTCCCCAGTCTCTATTACCATGTTTTCTTTTATGTCTTGTATCCTCTATCCTCTAATTATCTTGACCTTTGTTAATTAGTTTCACTTGTGTGACATTTCCCAGCTGTTTCCTGTCTCTGGTTAGACTTTTGTATATATAAATTTATATATTCATTTAGTCTAGTTTACTTCTATGTTATTTTAGCTTGCTTTTCACATATTTTGTGCAGTTCTTCCTCTGCAGCATCGCACATTTGGGCCCTCTCTCCTGAAACACGACAGTGTAATGAGAATCTGAACATCACATCAATACTTAACCCGAATGCAGGTCACTAAATAATTAGGGAAATGAAAAGGACAATACCGCAAATGTTTTTTGATAAAATAACAATTATGTAAAGAATGATCAATATCAGTTAAATATCAATTAAAATGACCCACATTGTAAATGGGCATCTTCATATCCCAGACTGTCAGATAAAGGAACAGATCAACATTATAAAAAGTTATGAAACATTCAAAGAGGCGTGCAGTTCATCTAAGGACAAGTTCAGGATGTTCACTCATTAGTTATAAGATGACTTATTTTGGTGCTTGCTCTTCCAAAAGATTCCATAACTGAAAACTATTCGTTTGACATTAACTTCTGTCCGTGTGTGACATTTTGTTTGTTTGGTGCTCCCAGGGCCTTTCTGAAGCCAGCAAGAAAAGGCAAGAAAAAGGAGAGAGGGAGGAAGTCCCAACAGAAGACAGCTGGAGCTACCAGAGCTGCGTATGTTTAATATTCAGTGTTCACTTTTTTTTTAACTCAAATTTACTGTCGTTAACTTGTTTTTGTTCAAAATGCAAGGTTTAAGCAGGCGTTACTTGTGTGTGTCGGTGTGTTTTCCGGATACTCTCAGCCTCACTGTGAATGTTTGGATTAGAGGAAAACTGGGTTATCTGGTCTACATTATTCCTGAAGGACAATTTGTTTTACAGCTGCGCAGTCAAGGTCTCTCACACACACTGGTGAACACCACAACTGCCATAATCAAAACGGTATTTAGCCAGTATTTATTTATAAATAAATACATATATATATATATATATATATATATATATATATATATATATATATATATATATGTATAGGTTGGCTTCCATTAATGAAGGATAAAAGAGTTGTTAATGTTTTCCTCTCGACTCTTTTTCATTTCCTTCCCCTTCACTTTGCTGTCAGTCATTTCCGGCCTCTGGGGGCCAGAGGTGGCTCAGCTTTGGTGTGATGTCTCTCTGCACCCATCCATCATTCAAAACAGGCTTTGTTCGAACTTTGGCAGGGGTGAAATCTGTGTAATTTGCTTGCAAATCCTACCTCCTCTGTCCCTGCCAGCGACAGGCGTGGTCACCAAGACGGGAACAAAGATGAGCCCTCTCTGCCTCATTAAGTAACTTCATTAAGGCCGCCATCCTCCCGGGAAAACAGAGGCAGAAGCAGCGCCTGTTAATGGACCAACTGATGCAGGCAACTTTCTCAAAGTGAGACTTCAGAGAGGGAAAGTTCAGGGCGTCTAGAGGAGTTAACTGAAAGCCTCCTATACGAACAAAGCCATGGTAACGGGCAGATGAACAGAAAGAGGAGAAAGTTTGTTGGCAGCTTAGGAAACTTTTGCCCACATTAGTCATACACCTCCCACACACTCCATTGTGTGGGTTAGTTTCAGACTGGCAATGTGCATGTTCAAACAAGCCTGAGATATTTCAGTCTGGACAGCTTTGGTCTGGACTGAAATATCTCTGTCATGAAATTTTGTGCAGACATTTATGGCCTTCAGAGAATGTTGTTTGATGATCTCTTGATGTTTGCACAACGAGAGGGACTTCTCATGGTTTTTAAAGATGACTAAATGCCTCTAATGTCTCTAATGTATCATCCAAAACTGCCATTAGGGACATTTTTAATCAGTCCAAGCTTTTAATGGTGAAAACTGAACAAAACTAAAAAAAATTCCGTTGGTGTTTAATGGTAATGAGCAAACATGGAAAACATTTTAGTCTGCCACGTGTTAGCTGGCTTTCCTTAAACAGTGAATTAATCAATTCAGGATCTAACCATGCTTTTGCTAAATCCCTCTTCCATGCAGAATCCATGCTCCTCCAGCTCCTTCTGCCACATCTTCTCCTCCACCACCATCACTGCTTCCCACCAATATCGCTCCCTCCACCATTTCCTTCCCATCCCCCTCTCCTTCTCCTTCTCCTTCTCCTTCCCCCTCTCCTACGACCCGTTGTCGCCCATGCCGACGGAGGAAGTGGGCCTTGGATGCGACAACATGCCAGTGCCGCTGCACCGTCACAGCTGAAACCTGCAGCCAAAAAGGCCGAAAGCTCAACCCTCGTCGCTGCAAGTCAGTCCCGTTTTTTTTTTTCAAACAAAACACCTAACAAGAAAAGTTTTCCTTATCATACATGATAGCAATTTAGACACAATATGTGGATAATACACAGAAGACACATGGGATGTGCATCGCTCCAAAGAAGCAGCCCTTTAGAAATTTAGAATTAGCATTTATTGCTGTATCAAAGCTTATCTCAGAGCAGCTGAAATTTGAATGCATACAGATGTTTAAACGACTTTGAAAAAGAGTCTTAATCCCAGATAGCTCCTTATGTGGGTATATTTGACAGAGAAGTTGTTTTAAACAAACAAAATATTAAAAAATGTACATGCTGGCTTTATATCCACACTCACATGTCAGACTGAATCCTGTCAGGAAAGATTTCACGCTGAAACCTTCCTCTTTTAATTGTTTACTGCTCTAGGTGTGAAGCCATGAGGACTTGATGTGTCCACCCACATTCTTTTCGCCTCCATCTCTCCACCAAATCCCTGTCGATTCATCGCCCACCCTCAGCATCAGTGCCATAGACCATACAGACACTTGGAAAGGCGGCGTCTCAAACCGAGGGGAAGCACACAGAAGAACCTGTAGCAGAGCTCCAGTAAAGCAACAAGTTCATCATCACTGCATACATCTGCTGTGTGCAAACATCTTTCCGCCTCCGTGCTTCTGTGGGAAAGATTCTATCAGTCTGCATGTACATGGCGTGTGCTGACACGTAGCGTCGCAAAACACATCCAATCATTGGAGGATGGAAGTGGCAACTTTGAGAGGCATGGGAATAGACACACAAAATCTTTCTCGGTGTACACAAGCCTGCAGGGGAACGCGCTGCGCTGTTGTTTCAGAGGCCAGACTCCGGGAAGTTCCTTTCACCTGCAATTAAACTTGTAAACACAAGAGAACAGTGGAAATGAGAGCGATTATACTCCATGAGAACAACGCGGATGCAGAGGAGGAGTCTTACACAGGTGTCCTCGCAAGGAAACTGCACATGACGGATTCCAGGGTTAGGTCGAGGCCAGTATTTTGCAGAGGATTAAGGAAACAACAGCAACAGATTACTGATGGGCACATACACACATACAACAGACATACAAGAGTGACATAGGACATGCACATGAACTGGCACCCCAGTGTGCGTGGACCTATAGTTTAGCTGAATGCTGGGATGGAGTATATCTGTGTGGTCTCCCCAGTGAAAGACCCAGATGGGTTAACCGTGCAGCCGCTCTCCCTTTTATTCAAAGCTGGCTCTCCAAGCCGCTTTCCAGCATTTGTTTAATTTCGGCCTTTTGTCTCCGTCTTTCCTCGGTTCCTCGATTGAAAGGAGCCGCATCGCCTCTCTTTGCCTCTCTTTGAGGCAGTGAGGAGAATGACAATAATGAGGCCTGGCGGCTGTCCACTGCTTCGCACACACACACACACACACACACACAGATTCACACTTATAATACCAGGAACACAGATGACACACACGCACACACACACTCACATACAGACACAGCTTCAGCACACACACACACACACACACACACACACACACGCAATGTGAATTGAATGCAGGTAGCCATAAGCTTTTGTTTGTGCAACACCAAGTGTGCAAATATATGTGAGTTGTTTATTTGCAATTTACTGCAAAGTCTTCACTGAGTATTGTATTACTTGCCTCTGTTTTATATGTTATTATAATTCTGTTGAGTTGATTTGAAAGATATTCTATATTGCAGAAGTTTTCTTTGTTTTTTGTTTTTTTGTGTGTTCATCTTTAATCCTTTCCGCATCTGTCACACTGGGTGGCCAGCTAATACCCAAATGTATTGGATTGAAACAGAGACGATTCACACGGGCCACATATGTGTGAGTCTCACACATACAAAACTTGCACGGAAGAGATGGGTGCAGAGACCGTACATCATAATGTGTAATTCAAACAGTCAGTGGGGCAATGTTGTCGGCAACACAGAGAAACCAAGCAAATATCCGTCCCCAGTGCAGTGAAAGGAAAACACGGCTGTTGTTGTTGCGCGTTAGAGCCAGGATGGAAAGAGTGTTATTCAGCTGGAACATAACTTGTTTATATTCTGACTGAATCTCTCGGTCTAACTCCATGTTGGTTCATTGCTGTTGGGTGGGAACAGGGATTTGAACCATGCCTGCTTCAAAAAGGACGAGGTCTTGGGCAGCTTGTCAGTCATTGTGAAGAGCTAAATCCCTGAGCTCTGATGGCCCAAAGTGGCAGGTCATTGAGTTTAAAACCCTGTTTGACACCCATTCACAGCCTGTGTGCTGTGTTAAATTCTACTGAGAGCTAGCGACGTCTTAGCGCCATGGGAAACGGTAGCTTTGAAACTCCTCGATTCATGTCTTTACTCTGCCCCATGATTCATACAATCCTGCCAGTTGAGGAATAGTCACCCTGAAACAGCGTGCAGTCCAGAGTGTGAATTATTTATGTGTCAGCCTTGAAGCAACTTGCATCAGTGGCTGCTGTGATAAGCTTTGTATTTATACTCTTCTCGGATGAGATTACTTTTTTTTTGCGCTCGAGTTCATTGTTCAGTGTTTATTACTGTCAATCAATGCTTAAATCACTACCTCTATATCATAACATATTAATGACCAAGTATTAGAGCATTATTGTTACTTTCTCTGTGATATTTCAGACCTCGTCTTAAGATGATGATAGTTATAGCAATAAGCATTGTCTCAGCTGTAGAGACTTGGAGCTGCAGCAGATCTGCAGTGGTCATCACTGGTTTAGAGGGACCTATAGGAGTTTTTATGAAAGGAGAGCTGAACTGGTCCTTTGAGTACAGACCAGACACTGTGTGATGATGTGCAAACAGGAAATGGTTTCCCAAAGCTTTTGTTACCTCAAACTGCTACTGAAATTATAGGAATAGTTTGACATTTTGGGAAATACACGAGTTGGATGAGACGATTGTTCCTGCTCTCCGTGCAATCAAAATGAAGACAGAGGGGAATAGCCTGTGTCCAGAGGTAAATCGACTTCACTATGGTCTTTGTACAGTTTTACTACACAACATGCTTAAAAGGGTCCACACAACTAGATTATTTTTTACTTCTGGACCTGTTCAAACCATCTGTTTATGTCACGTTTTAATCTTTAATCGAAACTACTTTTTTTTTTGCTATTGGATAGACATGGTGAAATATCTCCATGTAGACAAAAAAGCACAATTTTTTTAAAAAGGTCATTCCCAACAAGAAACTTCCACAGGGGGTATGTGGATTGATAAACTTAAGTAATCTGGAAATAAAAGAACAAATATAACAGTAATTTTAATTTAATTTAATAAAACCATGAGTGAACCATGGCTGAAGTTACCAGTTAACCTAAAAGTAATGGATGAGCAGTAGAAAGAAAATTCATAACATATTAAAAGAGATAAGTTACTTGTAAAAACGTGAAAACATGGTTGGAAAAAGTGACTTCAAATTGTAAGGTGATAGTGTGGAGAAATGTGAAATATTAAATTGGACATTAGCTAAATGAAAATATGGTTACCCATTAAAACATGTGCTACTGGTATAGATTAACATAACACAATTATCTAATCAGCCAATCACATGGCAGCAGGTCGAAGCTTTTAGGCATGCATTTGAAGTTAACACAGGAAATCATTCTTCTTTTTAATAATGGTGTGAAAAAAGAAAATATCCAGTGAGCTGCAGTTCTCTGTTTGAAAATGCCTTGTTGATGACAGTGTCAGAGGAGAATGGCCAAACCGGTTCTAGCAGAAGGTAACAGCAACTTAATTAACCACTTATTATGACCAAAGGTATGCAGAAGAGCATCTTGGTAGCAGAAGACCACAGGGTGCCATTTCTGTCAACTAAAACAGGAAGCTAAGGCTTTACTTTGAACAGGTTTAGTGAAATCAAGCAATAGAAGGCTGGAAAAATGTTGCCTGGTCTGATGAGTCTTGATTTCTCCTGCCACGTTCTGATGGCAGGGTCAGAATTTGGTGTAAACAACATGAAACCATAGATCCTGCCTACCTTGTATCATGACTCAGGCTGATGGTAGTGATTTAATTGTGTGGGCATTATTTTCTTGGCAAACTCTGGGTCCTTTAGTACCAACTGAGTATTATTTAAGTCTTATTATTCAGCCTGCCTGAGTATTATTGTTGACCATGTCCATACCTTTGTGACCACAGTGTACCCATCTGCTAATAGCTGCTTGCAGCAGGAAAACATGGCATTTCACAAAGCTCAGATCACCTCAACCTGGTATCCTGAAGCAGACAATGAGTTCACTGGACTCAAATGGCTTCCGTTCATCAGATCTCAATCCAATAGAGCACCTTTGGGATGTGCATCCAATTCTATCATGTCAATATGGAGCAAAATCTCTGAGAAATGTTTCCAGCATATTTTTGATTCTGTGCTATGAAGACAATTCTGAAGGCAAAAGGGAGTCAAATTCAGTACTAGTGAGATGAGTGCCAGTGAATGTTACTAGTAGCTAAAAGTAGTGGTTGAAATAAACTAATACTGCATATACTAGCAAATAACCACAAAGGATAAATCATGAGGTGAATGTAATTCCTCAGACGTAGTCCATATCCAGTTTATTACAGAAGTGCGTAATACAGGAGATACAGTAAAGGTTCGGAAGCAGTGTTTCAAATTATTCCTCTAAACTCATCCGTGACTATTTCTGTCCATCCATTTTTTATTTGCAAGCACTGATACTTCTTTTCCAGTCTTCATTTATTAATAATAGGGAACAAAATGTGCCTGCTGACTGAGGAGACAAATGTTTTGGGAAACCTAAGAGTCCAGGAACCTCAGTACGGATTACATATACTGTAGATTAGTCCAGTGGTGAAAACAATGAGCAAATGGACTCCAATCATGCAGACATGTGTGACTATTGAACATCATTCCACCAGGGGAGTTGTGGTGCTGAGATATCTTTTTGGGTGCCACTCAGGCTCCAAATGTTATTTCTTGTGACCAAATTTTCCTATATCAAAATATTAATTCTGAACAATAAAAGCAACAACAACTTCTGCATGTACTTGCTGCTGTTATTTCAGCATTACAACTCTTTAACCTGTAACACCTGGAAATATTAATATCGTGTTAAGATGTCCTGTGTGAGCATTAAACATCAGTGTGCTTTGTATCTACACAGTCTACATCGTACTGTTAGCCCTGTTCTAGCCTCCGGTGTCTTAGTGGCCTATAGATACCCCCTACTAACTATATAACTTTTATAATCTCTAATATCCTGCCATGACTATGTGTATGACGTAGTGCATACTCTAGAAATGTATTTGTTACTTCATTTGTATTGCTGTACCTTGCAACGAATCTCTTCTCTGCAAATACATTGTAATACTGTAGC
The DNA here is from genome assembly GCF_001858045.2 of Oreochromis niloticus. Lineage (NCBI taxonomy): Eukaryota > Metazoa > Chordata > Actinopteri > Cichliformes > Cichlidae > Oreochromis > Oreochromis niloticus. The sequence continues at coordinate 20,548,038 of NC_031966.2, forward strand.
CTACGTATAGAAAATGAAACTACACTCTTTTTTTTGCTGCTACACCATTTGTGCCCTTTTAATATGTCTTTGTAGAAAACAATGCAGTTTTATGTTTCATGTATTAGCATATAAATGCCAATTAATCGATTTTAATGTCCACATTAAAGTGTATACTACATCGTCAAATATATTCAACATGATACCAGGATACAGCCGTGATGTTACAGATGTGATTAAAGGAAATGTCTTATTTTTCATAAAAACCTCCGCTTTCCTTGTCTAAATGATGTCCCCGCGCTTTGACCTCATCCCCCGCTGCCTCTCCTCTCCTCCAACCCCCCATCCACCCCACCCGCCCCATGTTTTTCTTTTGTTTTAATCCCTCGGTTGACCGTAATGAAAGATAAACAGGCATTTTTCATTACAGTGCCACCCTGGGAGTTGGGTGCAAAGACAAAACTGCGTATGTGATGTGACGCGGTGTTGTCAGACATAATATTGTTCTCTCACCTCCTCTCATCTGTGCTGCTGAGTCAGAAGCTGGGGAAGTACAAAGGTGTGCACAGTCCCACACTGTCTGAGTGGAAAATTACACAGGAGGTACTTGCACCTACTTGAGCAGTTTGATTTTATGATGTTACACTGATTTGTCAGTGAGTCTGTTTACTTGTGGCCCCAGCAAAGATACTCCAGGAGTTTGTGCTTGCAAGTGTGTAAGAGGCTCTGAGGGGGGGGATTTTGTGTGTGCATTCTGTGCACATACCTGTCTGCAGCCCTGCTGGCGGGTACTGTGCCTTTCACGCCCTGGCATTTGTGATAAAGATGATGAAATATGCTGGGAATGTTATGTTCAGTGCCTCATTAGAATATTTCATCATACACCGCAGACTTCAGACCTGAGGCTGGTGATAATGTTAATATAGCTCATCCGTATCTCATTCTGTACATTTATAGTCACGTCTAAGAGACTTAGTTGGGTTGATTGATGCAGTGCGTGTGTTAAACTTTCGCATCTCTTTGTGAACGGCAGCTGGATCTCGCAGGATCTGCTTTGAGGAGGAGGGAAGGAAAGGAGAGGAAAGACTGGAGAAGAGATGAGCTACGTGCTGCTGCCAACCTATCTGTCGAAGGGCATAATGCCAAGACTAAATATAGCAGCAAGATTAGTGAGACGGAGAGGGAAAGAGAAAAAGGATAGAGTGAGTCATGAATTTCGATGCACAAAAACCTCAACAGCATTTTTTAAAAAGCCACTTGCTCATCAAAACCTGCAAAAACGTTATGAAATGTGCAGTGAGAGGCAAAAACATGTTCTCGGGTAATGTGCATGTACATTTTATATATTAACTTGACTTCTTGCGTGTTTTCAGCCAGTAGCTACGTGTCTCTCGCTCCATCACTCTGCAGCCGTCACTTTGTCCCTGCCAGTCTTTTCTCCTGTATCAGGCCTTCCTGTATTTTTCCACCTTGCTTTTCTCTGCATTTGGCGTCATTGTTTTTCTAATAACTCCAGCCATGGTTTCCTCCCTGCTTTTGTAGTAGCAGCTGTGTTCAAGCAGGTACTGGACGCTATCTGGCCTGCGAGTATTGTGTGTGTTGTTAGATGGTATCAGTTCTCCTGTGTATGTGAGAGAAACATAGATCCAAAAAAAAGAGTGAGATTTAGTTCAGTATGTGCAGGGTAAAGAAGATTCCTGTGTGCTTCTGTCGCTCTGATGATCTGACAGGAAAGTGGGTGCTTTTTTTAAAGTCTCTTGTGAACACAAAGAACTTTTTTCGTTTTACAGAATAAACAAACTCTGTTATCTTCAACAGAAACATGGATCCACAGACCTTGTCTTTCTCACTCCAGTGAAGGACATCATCCTTGATAAAAGATTTACAGCTCTTGTAACTACATGGGAAACAGTTTGCATGCAGCTAGGCTGGGAATGTAGCAGAAGGATGGTTGTGTTATGAGGAAGTTTAAGTCCTCTTGACTTTGAAAATATACATAGTTTTTCTCCCTGTGACCAAACTAATGTGTTAACATGCTAACATGTCCCAGTTACCACTAAAAACTATGTGTAGCAAAAGCTGATGGGAATGTTTTTAGCTTAAGTACTGGACAAATAAATATAGATTGATGAGTTATTGCAAATAAACTTAAGGGGAATTACAGGATTTCACCACAGAAACTGAAAGACTGTTTGCTTGTTCATTCAGGACCATAAAAAAGTATAAAGGTTTTTAAAAATACAAACAATATAACAAAATATATGATACAATTAAATGTAGCTTAGCAGTGAATGCAATACGTACAAAAAAGAAAATGAAATCACAAAGAGAAGGGAGTGTTTTTTCAGGAGAAATTGTTCTGTCCTGATAAGGAGCCGCTCCCTCCATCAAAGGAGATTAAAACACATAATACAGTCATATTTCAAAGTGGGAGGAAGCAATCCATTTGGTGATTAAAACTGAGGTATAAAAGGTGAATGAGGTCTTGCTGTAGTAGCTGGAGGGTCGCAGGTTGGGGTTTGCGGTTGGGGGTCTAACAGGTAAATGGGAGAGGACATAGTTGTGGTCTGGGCATGCTTGATCCCGTCAGGCGGAGGATGCGGGTACCAGTAGGCATGAGAGGAGATCAGAGAGCCTGCTGGATGTTATCTCGTTCGTTCCATACCATACCTGCAGGTCGGTCGAATCACCTGAGGCAGCAGCCAATCATTTTCTGTGTCTCTCTGTCTGCTCTGTCAATCTCCCCTCGCAGAAACTTCAGGATTTAACTTTTCCTTCAGGATTTAAGCATAACGTGCCACGTCTTCTTTGACTCTCAAGTTAAAGAAAATCATTGTGTCTCTATAATTGTGCGAATTTGTCTCAGGACAAAATCATCTGGTTGTTAACACGTCTAAAATGTAGGTAAACACAACCTCAAATGAACAACAAAATGTAGCATATTACACTGTGTCATTATGAAGAATCAGTGCATGAAAAAATAAATCAAGGGTGTGCTGCTAATCATATGACCTTGATTAAAGTATCATCAGTTCTGGAGCATTCAGGTGTTTGTTAGCACAACACAATAAGGACAGGCATCAGCAATTGGCTTAAAGAAGCATTTGCTGCCAGTAATAAGACCATTTCCAAACAATTTGAAGTCCAAAATTCTCCAGCAAGAAAATTTTTTCATCCACAAGTGGAAAAAAAATCAAAACGGCTGCAAGTCTTCTCAGGAGTGGACATCCCAGCGAACTCGCCCCAAGGTCAGACTGTGCAATACTCAGAAACTGCAAAAAAGCCAAGGGCTACATCTAAGATTCTACAGCCCCCAGTTAGCAAGTTTAATGTTAAAGTTCATGACAGCACAATTAGAAAAAGGCTGAATAAATGTGGCTTGTTTGGAAGGCTTGCCAACAGAAAGGCTTTTGTCTTTGAAAAGAACATGGCAGCGCCGCTTAGCTATAAAAGAAAGTTGGCTTACAGTGGGAGGAGCTAAAACAGCTCGTTTCAGACAGAAGAGGAACTGGGGAGCTGCACAAAGGCCCAGTAGAAAATAAATAAGGATTACTTGGAACGCTGACTCATGTAAAGTTATTCTAGTCCAAGAATAAAGCTACCATCATACATATGACCTTTGTTGTTTTGTTTTTTTTATTTAACCCTTATTTATACAGGTAGTCCCACTGAGGCTCAATGTCTCATTTCCAAGAGAGACCTGTTTCAGAAAAACATATTAAAATATATAGTGCTGATTGATGACAGGCAGTTCCAGTAACAAACAGAAATGTTATCAGACAAAAAGAAACACAAGCAGACTGAGGGCTTAAAAAGATGCGTGAGGTAATTAGGGAGTGAGAATACAGCTGGGGAAACAATGCACAGGTGAATAGAATCAATATAATGAGACAAGAGGGGAAGTAAAAATAAATACAGAGCACAAGAGACAAAGGAAACCAAATAACATAGGAAGCAATAAAACAGACAAAGAGCACAGGGGAGGCAGGAATAGATGTAAAACAAGGCATTAAATACGAGTCATCATAAACACAAACCAGGTAGTGAGCAAGCACAGACGTAATAACAACCCTTGAAAATAAAATTTAAAGAATCTAAAACATGTAAGACTTGAAATTATGATATGAAAAAATCAAATAGATTTGCTGTACTCTAAACAAGGTAAATACAATACAGAAAACCAGAACCACAAGGAACAACTTCAAACATGACACTCACTTGAGTGCCACTATCAGGTAAATCTCCATTTACAGTTTTATAACAACTTTCTTTTGCAAATTAAAAAAAAGAAGTTGTGGCTAAATGGATACAGGACTGACATCGGAGGGTTTTCATTGTGAATAGAAACTCTCTGGCCAATGCATTGGGTGCACCTGTTCAACCGCTTGTTAACAGAAGTATCTAATCAGAAAATGACATGGCAGCAGCTGCTTTTATGCAGACATGGTCAAGAAGAGCTGCTGAAGTTCAAACTGAGCATCACAGTGAGGAAGAAAGGTGATTTAAGTGACTTTGAACTTGGCATGGTAATTGCTGTCAGACATGCTGGTCTGAATAGTCCAGAAACTGCTATCTAGGGTTTCCAGATAATGCTTCAAAAAGAAAAAATCTCAGGTTTCCTGGAAGACGAAAAAAAGTAAGAGGAGAATGGCCAAACTATTTCGAGTTGATAAGAAGGCAATGGTAATTCAAATAATTACTTGTTACAACCAAGGTATGCAGGAAAACATCTCTGAACGCACAATATGTTGAACTCCTCAGCAGCTGGGATACAGCGGCGGAAGACCACGCCTGGTGCCACTCCTGTCAACTAAAAACAGGAAACTGCGGCTTCTTGATGTACATTTACACACCCACGTCATTAATTACTCCGTACTAGTACTGAGTTGGATTGTTTCTATCTAAATCAGTTGTTTTATTTCGATTCGGGATTACTTTTTAGTTATATAAATCATTTTAATATAAGTGTTTCAGTGGAACAAAAATAGTTTGGGAAAAGGTATAACAATACAAACACAAAATGTATTGAAAACGGAAGATTCAGTCATGTAGACATTATATTCTAAACATCATATGATAGCATTCCCATCAATAGCGTGACCAAGTTAAAAAAAAAATGTTCTTTTTATTTATATTCTTTTTTTTTAATTTGAGTTGATTTTGTAAGTGGATAATGTTACTTTAGTTGCCTTAGTCTAGTTTTAATATTACTAATTTTACTTTAGCTTTAGTTTAGTTTTAATTTGGATTCTAAATAATAGCTTTGTTTGTCATTTGCTGACTTCGTTTTCAACTAAATGTCCGCATTTCTTTCTGCACTGAAGCGTCTACCCCTTTGTGCCGCTTACAGCAGTAGATTTGTCGACCCCTGGTGGTAGTAACTCGGTACTGCAGACATTTTCCATGCTCGGTAAAGTAGACGTGGCAATGACGTCAATGCCGGAAATGACCCGGATCGGAACTTTAACTCCTGGTTATACTAGTCTTCACCAGAAACATCGAGGGGTCTGATAATATGTTGCGATACCGATTCAGGTGAGTTGAAACCCATCTAGCTTTGTTTATTAAATAAGTTTAAAACTCGCACCGTCAATTTAAGTTGGCTTTCACCGAGGTGAGATTGGAGGGACCGTTCGAAAACTCCCGTTAGCACTCTGGAGCTAACGTTAGCCCGCGGTTAGCCGGTCAGGCCATGATCAGCTGTGTGTCGTGATAGGCGGCCTTCACACAAACAAACCCAGTCCAGGCTCCAAATAATCATCGTTACCTAATAAAATATATATTTAGCTTGCCTATTTATTTATATGTGCTTTAGCACAGTTATTTGGGCGTTATTTTCACGCTGTCGTGGTCTTTGTGACTAGCTTTTGGCTACCGAATCTCTTCAATTTGTGTTTTATCTGTTGAATTTGAAGCTGTCGGCCCGGGAAGCTAACAAGTGACTTTTTTTTTTTTTAATTCCAGACATGAATGATAACCACCTTTCGATGTGAATTTGTCCGTACACCGGGAGGTCTTAGTATTTATCAATCAGACAGACCCCAGGAGGAGGAACCGGCTGCCCAGGTGGTGTTTGATCTATAGCGGGCAGGTGACTCATTATCAGCGGCAACATGACGTGCCGTGACCGGACACTCGAGTTCCAGTCAGCGTGTAAATCTCTCCAGGGCAGACAGGTATGTTGTGTCTTAAAAAAAACAACAACAAAAAACCCAGCCACCTCCTCACACTCAGATTTATTCTAATTTATTTTTATTGTAGTTATTGGTTTTTTTGTTTCAGTTCAATCTATTTACATAGTGGTTTTGCTCATTTTTGCTTAGTTTTTATTATATTCCATGAAAGGTTTACTTATTTAGGTTGTCTACGATAGATATTACAATACAAATACAACACTCCCAGTCTCAATAAACATCTACACCAAATTCCCCTAATGTTTGTTGTGCATATTAAAATATGCAATGACGAAAACTAAAATGAAGTTGAGCACGATTTGATAAGAGTTACCACAATCTTTTTAACACATACAGCTAAAATACAGTGATGCAGATCGGTTTTGGTAGCACCTTATAATTTTGGGCTTGGCTTTTAGTTTTGCTTTTTGTTCCTTGTTTACTCCTCTTGGTAAATCCCCAAATAACTGTCAAAATGTTTTTTTACTTTCTTTAAAAGAAGAAGAAGAAGAAAGTAAATAACTATCAGTCAGTGTGTCTGGTAATGCAAACATAATTATGGCAGTGTTTATGTGAGATGATGCAAAAACACATTTGGAAGTGATTTTAGAAAGAGTTTTGTTTACTGAGAGGTAAACTTACCTCTCAGTAGTTTTTCCTCTCTCAAAATAGGCCTTTTAGGTGTGACTTCTCAAACTTTGGCTACTTAATAAAGAAAAATCTATTACAAAAACACATTTTAAGTGTGTTTTCGCATTTAACTTGTACTGGTTACTAGTTAGAAATATACTTTCTTTGGAGGAAGGTTGATGATTTTTTTACTTTTTTAAACCATGCCAAATTCAAATTATCTTGTGCATCTTATATTTTTAAGTGACCGCATTCTCTTTTTTATTATATTAACACTCCAAATATTATGCCATTAGACATTTTACTTTTAGGCATGTTTAAGTTTTTATTAAAAAAAAAGTCAGAACAGACTGGATTATTATTTTATCATAATAAAAAAATCCCAATTCTTTGACTTCTTGATTCATTTAAAATCAATTCTCAAAGTTCTGCTTATCATAAGTTATACGTCTTCCACCCCCCACCCCCCCTTTTTTAAAAAATGTTTCTGGCCATCTCATCTGCTTCTTTGTACCTCCTGTAGCAGAATGGAGTCCAGCCCAGTAAACCGGCGCTCAGTGCCCTCAGGCAGCGCAGTGACTTTACAGTTATGGCCAAGTAAGTTCCCCAAAGTCTGTTTTTGCATATGTTTCCTCATTTTATGTTTATTTTCTGTTCCTTTATTTTCATATTCACTGTTGATTTAGCTGTAATATTCATATAATCAATAAAATTCAGCATATAAATGTTTTAATACCTGTTTCTC